>NC_133327.1:38705444-38997944 GCF_042186555.1 Aquarana catesbeiana
TCCCTGTAGCAGGGCGAGGGGACTCGGGATGGAGATCTCTGCTGCTGAATGAGGCGGCTCTCTAATTAGGTACTCTAGCCAGCTGTGCGAGGCCCCTATGACTGCGAGGCCTGAGGCCACCGCCTATTTCGCCTAATTAGAGAGCCGCCTCTGCTCTCCTCCACCCCCTCCTCTTCCTTCCTCCATGGCCTCTTCCTGTGCTTTGTCCTCGGAACCAGCGGTGCTCCGTAGGCGTTCAAGGGGCTACGCAAGTACGCAGGCCAAAAGATGCCATGCGGTGCTTGAGCTGGTGTTCTTGGGGGACAGGAGCCACACTGGGGCAGAGGTTCTGTCAGCTCTGCAGGGGCAGGTTCAGAGGTGGTTGATGCCACGCCAACTTAAGGCAGGAATGGTGGTTTGTGACAATGGCACCACCTCCTCTCTGCCCTCCCGACAGGGACAAATGACCCATGTGCCCTGTTTGGCTCACATCCTTAACTTGGTGGTGCAGTGGTTCTTGGGCAGGTACCCGGGCTTACAGGATGTCCTGAGGCAGGCCAGGAATGTCTGTGTGCATTTCCGCCGGTCATATAATGCCAGTGCTCGGCTGGCAGACCTGCAAACGGAGCTTAACCTGCCCAAGAACCGCCTAATCTGTGACATGCCCACCAGGTGGAACTCAACGTTGGCCATGCTGCAGCGGCTGCACATGCAGCAGAGGGCCATCAATGAGTACCTGTGCGACTATGGCACCAGGACAGGGTCAGGGGAGCTTGTTTTCTTTTCCCCATGCCAGTGGGCCATGATCAGGGATGCATGCACTGTCCTGTCACCATTTGAGGAGGCCACGAGGATGGTGAGCAGTGCATGCATCAGTGACACTGCCCCCCTTGTCCACCTGTTGGAGCACACGCTGTGTGGAATAATGGACAGGGCACTTGAGGCAGAACAGAGGCAGGAAGAGGAGGACTTTCTTAGCTCTCAAGGCCCCCTTTATCCAGACAGTGTTCCTGCGTGCCCACCAATCACACAGGAAGAGGAGGAGGAGGAGGATTGTGTCAGTATGGAGGTGGAGCCTGGCACTCAGCATCAGCAGCAGTCTTTAAGGGATCAGTCCCAAGAAACACATGGACTTGTACGTGGCTGGGAGGAGGTGGCTGCAAACCATGTCATCCTTAGTGACCCAGAGGACTCCGGACCGAATGCCTCAGCAAACCTACGCTGCATGGCCTCCCTGATCCTGCAAAGCCTGCGTAAGGATCCTCGTATTCATCTTGCCGCTGCAGAGGGAGCAGAGGATGAAACATCTTCGGGAGGCCTTGCAGAAAGGTCTGTGCAACGCGTTCCCAGAGACTGGGAGGTTACAAACTCCTGTTTCTGGACAACGTGTTGCTGAGGCTTCGGTCAGTCAAAGAAGGAGCGGTGGAGAAGGTGGCCATCTGACCGATGCGTTCAGACAATTTTTTAGTCCGCAGCCCCAAGGTATGATCGGTTCCAGCAACCATCGCCAGCGTCTGTTTTACACGGTGCAGGAATACCTAGGGGCAAGATCTGACTTGGACACCTTTCCCACTGAAAATCCTCTGGGTTACTGGGTCTTGAGGATGGATCACTGGCCAGAGCTTGCACAATGCAATTGAGCTACTGGCCTGTCCTGCATCCAGCGTTCTTTCGGAACGCACATTCAGTGCTGCTGGAGGCTTTGTAACCGATCACAGGGTGCGTCTGTCCACCAACTCGGTCGATCGACTGACCTTCATAAAAATTAATCAGTCATGGATCACCACCAGCTACCAAGTACATGATGCTGATGTAACCGAATAATTATTTTTAAAATCTCAGATTCCTTCAAAGACAACCTATGCTGATGCTGAGTGACTATCCTGAGTAATTATCCCCTTCCTCCTCAATGATCACGCTGATAGCTTGTAAGAACATTTTTGGTTCTGGGCACCGCCACCAGTACCTAAGGCCCAATTTTTCAGCCCCTGTTTAACAGGGGCGTGTAATTACAATTTTTGATGCAATACTTTGCAGCGGGGCTCGTTCCTGCATTCTAACTAGAGTTTCTGTGAGGGGTTGCAGTGTTGTGGCACCAGCACCAATGCCTAAGGCCTAATTTTTCAGCCAGGGGCATGTAATTACAATTTTTGATGCAATACTTTGCAGCAGGGCTCGTTCCTGCGTTCCAACTTGAGTATCTGTGAGGGGTTGACGTGTTGTGGCACCAGCACCAGTGCCTAAGGCCTAATTTTTCTGCCCCTGTTTAACACTGGCATGTAATTAAAATTTTTGATGCAATACTTTGCAGCATGGTTCGTTCCTGCGTTCCAACTAGAGTATCTGTGAGGTTTTTCAGTGTTGTGGCACCAGCACCAGTGCCTAAGGCCCAATTTTTCAGCCCCTGTTCAACAGGGGCATGTAATTACAATTCTTGATCTAATATTTCACAGCAGGGCCCATTTCTGCGCCCACCAAGAGCGAGTGAGGACTTACAGTGTGGTGGCACCAGCACCACCACCACCACCACCAAAGGCCCAATTTTTCTGTCCCTGTTCAACAGGGGCATGTAATTACAATTCTTGATCTAATATTTCACAGCAGGGCCCTGTGAGGGCTTACAGTGTTGTGGCCACAACAACACCTAAGGCCCAAATTTCTGCTGAGTATATAGGGCAGGCCCCTACTTTCAAACATCCAACTTACAAACGACTCCTACGTGCAAACGGAAGTAGACAACAGGAAGTCAGATGAAATCTACCCCTAGGAAGGGAAATTCTCTCCTGTAAGAGTTAATATGGGAAAAACATTTCTCCTTTCCACTGATGCTTTATCACCAATTCTTGTTTCACAAAAAAAACCCAAATTTTCAAAAAACATTTGTCATTGGGACAAAAAGTGAGGTTCAATCTTCTGAAGAGGAGCACAGACAGCAAAACAAATGTCACAGGGGTGATAACCCTTCCCTATGTTTTCCAAAAAGCTTAAAAAAGATTTTTTGGCTGGAGCTAAACACGTTAAAAATGTACCAGTTCAAAATTACAAACAGATTCCACTTAACAACAAACCTACAGTCCCTGTCTTGTTTGCACCGCCTGTATACTGCTGTTCAGAGTATATAGGGCCTGGTGGCCCCACACCTTTCCTTTTTTTAATTTGGGTGCGGGGTTCCCCTTAATATGCATACAAGACCCAAAGGGCCTGGCAATGGACTGGGGGGTAACCATTCTGTTTGTCTCACTGATTTTCATCCATATTGCCAGCACCCGACATTACATTAAAGCTGCAAGCAGTTTTAAATGACTTTTTTTCCTTTAAAAATGACATTTTGTGCAGGGACTGTTCTAAGCACGGCAAACACGTGCCACTTTACAGGCATACTATAGACACCCCCAGGTACGATATTTAAAGGAATATTTCACTTTTTTTTTACTTTAAGCATCATTAAAATTACTGCTCCCGAAAAAACGTCCTTTTTTAAAAGTTTTTTTTGCATTGATACATGTCCCCTGGGGCAGGACCCGGGTCCCCAAACCCTTTTTAGGACAATACCATGCAAATTAGCCTTTAAAATGAGCACTTTTGATTTCGAACGTTCGAGTCCCATAGACGTCAATGGGGTTACAACGTTCGTGCAAATTTTCGGTCCGTTCGCAGGTTCTGGTGCGAACCGAACCGGGGGATGTTCGGCTCATCCCTAATCGTGATCCAACACTATTGCACTCACATGAATCAAATGTAAACCAAGCAGAAATTTAACACACCAAACGAAACTTCCATGCAATTTCAAAGTGATGTATTGCGGTCACGGCGGACCCAAAGTGTGCAGTAGCCAGATGATACTCTCACCCACTCTTTAGACCTGAGTTTTCACTTCCTGGTGCGGGTTTTGTCACATATGTGTATGTATTGATTTACTTCATCCTTTTCACTTGAATATTTTTAGCGCCACTATTGGTTCACTATTTTTGCAGAGGACACAATACTGTTTACAATTTATTTAGTTAGTGGCAGCTTCAGTTTTCACAGTTTTTGATCCAGAGGCGCAGTGGTTGTAATACAAGTATAGGAGGGCTCAACTTGTTTACTATCAGTTCTTCCAATGATATGTTTGTTATTTAAAAAAAAAAAATGAACCCTTACAATCATTTTAAGATAAAGATTGTAAAACGTGAAGAAAAATGACTAGTTAGATATAAAGAGGAAACCAATATTTTTTTTTTCTTCTTTGGTTTCAGACTAACAATTAAGGGGAGTGGTTAATTGCTCACAGGTGCTTGAGGCCTATATAACTCTGTGTAGGACTCATAAGTGAGCCTGCTCATTGTAAGGCTGTTGGAACTCTGTGTAAGTGGAACTGGTCTAAGTGGTGAGTTAAAAACCAGAGTTTAAAACAGGAGGTTATAACAGGGGTCATAGTACCTGTGTAGTGTAAGTACCTGAGTGTTGTCTGAGTAGTGTGTGTGGATCGTTAGTGTATTGTTTACTGTATACTTGTGTATTGCGAGTGCACGTAGGTCTGTGAGTACCTATGTATTGTCTTGAGTATTAGTGTCAGGAAGCTAGCTGTTAGGTAATTTGAACAGGGTAAAATCCCCAATCCTCACTAAATTTATTAGGTACGATGCCCGGCGGGTGTGGAGAGGCAACTCTTTGTACATCTTGCTGCATGTATGCATTCCTTGATCATCCGATCGAGGGCGAATACTGCTGTGCAAAATGTAAGCACATTGTTTCCCTGGAATCCCAGGTTCTGAATCTGGGGAAGCAACTGTCAGCACTGAGAAGTCCCTCCATACTAAAGGAGAGCCAGGAACGTACATGGCAGGTGCCGGCAGGGGACAGCACAGAGGCGGGTGGAGACAAAGAGGTACAGGTACTAGCAAAGAGTAGATGGGTGACAGGAAGGGTAGAGGGGGAAGTGCCAGGGAGGCCGATCCAGGACTGGAGCATCCCAATAAGTATGCTCCATTGAGTGACATTGGTGAAACCGGTCAGGGACCAGCACTGCTGGAGCTGAGGGACTCTCCTAGCTGCTGGGGGAAGAACTCCTCCAGTGAGAGTGGGGGGTCAGCGAAGTGAAAGGAAAGACAGATTCTGGTGGTAGGGGACTCAATTCTTAGAAGGACAGAGAGGGCCATCTGTAACCAAGACCTAAAAGCGCCGAACAGTATGTTGTCTACCGGGCGCTCGGGTTCGGCACATCATGCATGTTGGCACCAATGACAAAGTCAGAGGCAGAGGGAGTGTCCTAAAGAACGATTTTAGGGACTTAGGAGCTAAATTGAGGAAAAGGACCTCCAAGGTAATATTCTCAGGAATACTACCGGTACATCGAGCCACACCAGAAAGGCAGAGGGAGATTAGGGAAGTAAACAAGTGGCTGAAGAGCTGGTGTAGTAAGGAGGGGTTTGGGTTCCTGGAGGACTGGGCTGACTTCTCAGTCGATAACCGGTACTATAGAAGGGACGGACTGCACCTAAATGAGGAGGGTGCAGATCTGCTGGGAATGAAGATGGCCAAAAAGTTAGAGAGGTTTTTAAACTAGGCAATGGGGGGAGGGTCCAGAGGTAGAGATAACCAGCGTGGAAGATATTCCAGAGGGTAGTATTGGGGGCATTAGTGGTAGGTGTATAAAAAGGCAGTACAGCGCTTCAAAATTAATACTAATAAAGAAAGTCCATAGTCTGATAGGAAAGCACAGACAAGCTTCCAGTGTTGAAAGTGAAGAGATGCACAATATATGGTGACTTCTGTGACACCCTCCACCAACGTAAGGATTGGTCCCTCACCTCATGACATGGACCCCTGAGTTTATCAGTCAGGTCTATTACAGCATTCCCATTACTGGGTCATTAAGCACACATCATAACCTGCAGTGTGGGGGCAGTCAGTTTGAAAGATCTTCTTCAGCTCCAGTCTGATGCACGAAGAGTAGTCTCAGAGAATTCTTGGACCAGAGGCTTGCAGCAAGCGATCACCCACACTACAGACACATTCAGTCCTTGGCATTGAAGATCTGACAAGTGGATGAGTGAAAAGTTTAAATGATGAGAGAGATCTGCCATGAATGGGCGATCAGGGCGTAGCTGTCTATGCATCTCCTGCATCGCCTGCTCTCTCTCTCTTATGAGAGCAGAGAGCAGGCGATGCAGCAGCTACATAGACAGCTACGCCCTGATTGCCCATTCATCTGAACGCTGCAGACCCCCATCGTATGGGATCACTCGGGGGGGCTCCACACTGCACAGATTTGGCTGCATCTGGCAGATCTCTCTCATCGTTTAAACTTTTCACTCATCCACTTGTCAGATCTTTAATGCCAAGGACTGAATGTGTCTGTAGTGTGGGTGATCGCTTGCTGCAAGCCTCTGGTTCAAGAATTCTCTGAGATTACGCTTTGTGCATCAGACTGGAGCTGAAGAAGATCTTTCAAACTGACTGCCCCCACACTGCAAGTTATGATGTGTGCTTAATGACCCAGTAATGGGAATGTTGTAATAGACCTTACTGATAAACTCAGGGGTCCATGTCATGAGGTGAGGGGCCAATCCTTACGTTGGTGGAGGGTGTCACGGAAGTCACCATATATTGTGCATCTCTTCACTTTCAACACTGGAAGCTTGTCTGTGCTTTCCTATCAGACTATGGACTTTCTTTATTAGTATTAATTTTGAAGCGCTGTACTGCCTTTTTATAATTCTGTTGTATGGAATTTGATATTTTGACCCTCAGTATTTCAGTTGCTTTTGCTCTAGTGATTACTGTTGCGCTGGTTGATTTTTCTCTTTTGAATTAGTGGTAGGTTAACCAAAGCACAAAAACACAAGGTAAGTATAGTAGCAAGTCCTAGTTGCAATCTCGAAACACCCAATACGAGGACAATATGCGACCGATCTAAACTATGTGGCATGTTCACCAATGCCAGGAGCATGGCGGACAAGATGGGTGAACTAGAGATACTGTTGTACGAGGAGGATTTGGATTTTGTGGGAATTTCAGACACCTGGTTCAACAGCTCTCATGATTGGCTGGCAAACATTCAAGGGTATACCCTATACCGCAAGGATAGAGAGGGTAAAAAAGAGGGAGGGGTATGCCTATATATAAAGAATAATGTACAAGTAAATGTGAGAGATGACATCGCTGAGGGAGCTAGGGAGGAGGTGGAATCCTTATGGGTAGAGCTCCAAAGGGATGAAGCTAAGGGGAAAATAATACTGGGAGTATGCTATAGGCCCCCTAACCTTAGGGAGGAAGTGGAGACAGATCTCCTATCACAATTTGGATTAGCAGCAAGGATGGGAAGTGTTATCATAATGGGGGATTTTAATTATCCAGACATAGACTGAGCATTCTTTTAAGGCTCGCCAGTTCCTTAATGTCTTGCAGGACAATTTTATGGGTCAGATGGTAGATGCACCAACTAGAAATAAAACATTACTGGATCTACTGATTACCAACAATACAGACCTGATCACGGATGTGGAAATACTGGGAAATTTAGGTAACAGCGATCACAGGTCAATTAGTTTCAGTATAAATCACACAAATAGGAAACCTAAAGGGAATACAAAGACACTGAATTTCAAAAGAGCCAACTTCCCTAAACTACAAACCTTGCTAAAAGGCATAAATTGGGATAAAATATTAGGAACAAAGAATACGGAGGAGAGATGGGTTTGCTTTAGGAGCATATTAAATAAGGGCATTAGCCAATGTATTCCATTGGGTAATAAATTTAAAAGAGCGAACAAAAGTCCTGGATGGCTTAACTCCAATGTAAAAATGCATATAAAAGCAAAGGAGAAGGCCTTCAAAAAATACAAGGCTGAGGGATCATACTTAGCATTCAGACTTTATAAAGAATGCAACAAGAAATGTAAGGGTGCAATTAGGACGGCTAAGATCGGACATGAAAGACATATAGTGAAGGAGAGCAAAAAAAATCCCAAGAAATTCTTTAAGTATGTAAACAGTAAAAAAGGGAGGACAGACCATATTGGCCCCATAAAGAATGAGGAAGGACATCTGGTTACAAAGGATGGGGAGATGGCGAAGGTATTGAATTTATTCTTCTCCTCAGTCTTCACGAGTGAATCAGGGGGCTTCAGTAACCAAAACTGCAGTGTTTATCCTCATGACACAACACAGGAAGCACCTCCATGGTTAACAGAGGACAGAATTAAAATTAGACTTGAGAAACTTAACATTAATAAATCACCGGGACCAGATGGCTTGCATCCGAGGGTACTTAGCAAACTCAGTCAAGTGATTGCCAGACCGTTGTTCCTAATTTTTACAGACAGTCTACTGACTGGAATGGTACCAGCTGATTGGAGAAAAGCCAATGTAGCACCAATATTTTAAAAGGGCCCAAAATACATCCCTGGGAATTACAGACCAGTTAGCCTAACATCAATAGTATGTAAACTCTTGGAGGGGATGATAAGGGACTATATACAAGATTTTAGTAATACGAACTGTATCATTAGCAGTAATCAGCATGGATTCATGAAGAATCGTTCTTGCCAAACCAATCTGTTAAACTTCTATGAGGAGGTGAGTTGCCATCTAGATAAAGGAAGGCCTGTAGATGTGGTGTATCTGGATTTTGCAAAAGCATTTGACACAGTTCCCCATAAACGTTTACTGTACAAACTAAGGTCCATTGGCATGGACCATAGGGTGAGTACATGGATTGAAAACTGGCTACAAGGGTGAGTTCAGAGGGTGGTGATAAATGGGGAGTACTCGGAATGGTCAGGAGTGGGTAGTGGGGTCCCCCAGGGTTCTGTGCTGGGACCAATCCTATTTAATTTGTCATAAACGACTGGGAGGATGGGATAAACAGTTCAATCTCTGTATTTGCGGACGATACTAAGCTAAGCAGGGCAATAACTTCTCCGCAGGACGTGGAAACCTTGAAAAAAGATCTGAACAAATTAATGGGGTGGGCAACTACATGGCAAATGAGGTTCAATGTAGAAAAATGTAAAATAATGCATTTGGGTGGCAAAAATATGAATGCAATCTATACACTAGGGGGAGAACCTCTGGGAGAATCTAGGATGGAAAAGGACCTGGGGGTCCTAGTAGATGATAGGCTCAGCAATGGCATGCAATGCCAAGCTGCTGCTAACAAAGCAAACAGAATATTGGAATGCATTAAAAAGGGGATCAACTCCAGAGATAAAACGATAATTCTCCCACTCTACATGACTCTGGTCCAGTCGCACCTGGAGTATGCTGTCTAGTTCTGGGCACCAGTCCTCAGGAAGGATGTACTGGAAATGGAGCGAGTACGAAGAAAGGCAACAAAGCTAATAAAGGGTCTGGAGGATCTTAGTTATGAGGAAAGGTTGCGAGCACTGAACATATTCTCTCTGGAGAAGAGACGATTGAGAGGGGATATGATTTCAATATACAAATACCATACTGGTGACTAGGGATGAGCCGAACACCCCCCCAGTTCGGTTCGCACCAGAACCTGCGAACGGACCGAAAATTTGCACGAACGTTAGAACCACATTGACGTCTATGGGACTCGAACGTTCGAAATCAAAAGTGCTCATTTTGCTAATTTGCATGTTATTGTCCTAAAAAGGGTTTGGGGACCCGGGTCCTGCCCCAGGGGACATGTATCAATGCAAAAAAAACTTTTAAAAACGGCCGTTTTTTCGGGAGCAGTGATTTTAATGATGCTTAAAGTAAAAAAAAAAAGTGAAATATTCCTTTAAATATCATACCTGGGGGTGTCTATAGTATGCCTGTAAAGTGGCGCGTGTTTCCCGTGCTTAGAACAGTCCCTGCACAAAATGTCATTTTTAAAGGAAAAAAAGTCATTCAAAACTTGCTTGCGGCTTTAATGTAATGTCGGGTCCTGGCAATATGGATGAAAATCAGTGAGACAAACGGCATGGGTACCCCCCAGTCCATTACCAGGCCCTTGGGTCTTGTATGGATATTAAGGGGAACCCCGCACCCAAATTAAAATAAGGAAAGGTGTGGGGCCACCAGGCCCTATATACTCTGAACAGCAGTATACAGGCGGTGCAAACAAGACAGGGACTGTAGGTTTGTTGTTAAGTAGAATCTGTTTGTAATTTTGAACGGGTACATTTTTAACGTGTTTAGCTCCAGCCAAAAAATCTTTTTTAAGCTTTTTGGAAAACATAGGGAAGGGTTATCACCCCTGTGACATTTGTTTTGCTGTCTGTGCTCCTCTTCAGAAGATTGAACCTCACTTTTTGTCCCAATGACAAATGTTTTTTGAAAATTTTGGGTTTTTTGTGGAACAAGGATTGGAAAGCATCAGTGGAAAGGAGAAATGTTTTTCCCATATTAACTCTTACAGGAGAGAATTTCCCTTCCTAGGGGTAGATTTCATCTGACTTCCTGTTGTCTCCTTCCGTTTGCAAGTAAGAGTCGTTTGTAAGTTAGATGTTTGAAAGTAGGGGCCTGCCCTATATACTCAGCAGAAATTTGGGCCTTAGGTGTTGTTGTGGCCACAACACTGTAAGCCCTCACAGGGCCCTGCTGTGAAATATTAGATCAAGAATTGTAATTACATGCCCCTGTTGAACAGGGGCATAAAAATTGGGCCTTTGGTGGTGGTGGTGGTGCTGGTGTCACAACACTGTAAGTCCTCACTCGCTCTTGGTGGGCTCAGAAATGGGCCCTGCTGTGAAATATTAGAACAAGAATAGGGATGAGCCGAACACCCCCCTGTTCGGTTCGCACCAGAACATGCGAACAGGAAAAAAGTTCGTTCGAACACGCGAACACCATTAAAGTCTATGGGACACGAACATGAATAATCAAAAGTGCTAATTTTAAAGGCTAATATGCAAGTTATTGTCATAAAAAGTGTTTGGGGACCTGGGTCCTGCCCCAGGGGACATGGATCAATGCAAAAAAATTTTTTAAAAACGGCCGTTTTTTCAGGAGCAGTGATTTTAATAATGCTTAAAGTCAAACAATAAAAGTGTAATATCCCTTTAAATTTCGTAGCTGGGGGATGTCTATAGTATGCCTGTAAAGGGGCGCATGTTTCCTGTGTTTAGAACAGTCTGACAGCAAAATGACATTTTGAAGGAAAAAAGCCATTTAAAACTACCCGCGGCTATTGCATTGCCGACAATACACATAGAAGTTCATTGATAAAAACGGCATGGGAATTCCCCAAAGGGGAACCCCGAACCAAAATTTAAAAAAAAAAATGACGTGGGAGTCCCCCTAAATTCCATACCAGGCCCTTCAGGTCTGGTATGGATATTAAGGGGAACCCCGGCCAAAATTAAAAAAAAAAAATGATGTGGGGTTCCCCCTAAATTCCATACCAGACCCTTCAGGTCTGGTATGGATTTTAAGGGGAACCCAGCACCAAAAAAAAAAAAAAAAAAACGGCGTGGGGTCCCCCCAAAAATCCATACCAGACCCTTATCCGAGCACGCAACCTGGCAGGCCGCAGGAAAAGAGGGGGGGACGAGAGTGTGGCCCCCCCCCTCCTGAACCATACCAGGCCACATGCCCTCAACATTGGGAGGGTGCTTTGGGGTAGCCCCCCAAAACACCTTGTCCCCATGTTGATGAGGACAAGGGCCTCATCCCCACAACCCTGGTCGGTGGTTGTGGGGGTCTGCGGGCGGGGGGCTTATCGGAATCTGGAAGCCCCCTTTAACACGGGGACCCCCAGATCCCGGCCCCCCCCCCTGTGTGAAATGGTAAGGGGGTACAAAAGTACCCCTACCATTTCACTAAAAAACTGTCAAAAATGTTAAAAATGACAAGAGACAGTTTTTGACAATTCCTTTATTTAAATACTTCTTCTTTCTTCTATCTTCCTTCATCTTCTGGTTCTTCTGGCTCTTCTGGTTCTTCCTCCGGCGTTCTCGTCCAGCATCTCCTCCGCAGCGTCTTCTATCTTCTTCTCCTCGGGCCGCTCCGCACCCATGGCATGGGGGGAGGCTCCCGCTCTTCTCTTCATCTTCTTCATCATCTTCTCTTCTTCTTTTCTTCTCTTCTTCTCTTCTTCTCTTCTTCATTTTCTTCTCCAGGCCGCTCCGCACCATGCTGGCATGGAGGGAGGCTCCCGCTGTGTGACGGCGCTCCTCGTCTGACAGTTCTTAAATAACGGGGGGCGGGGCCACCCGGTGACCCCGCCCCCCTCTGACGCACGGGACATGACGGGACTTCCCTGTGGCATTTCCCCGTGACGTCACAGGGAAGTCCTGTCAAGTCACCGTGCGTCAGAGGGGGGGCGGGGTCACCGGGTGGCCCCGCCCCCCGTTATTTAAGAACTGTCAGACGAGGAGCGCCGTCACACAGCGGGAGCCTCCCTCCATGCCAGCATGGTGCGGAGCGGCCCGGAGAAGAAAATGAAGAAGAGAAGAAGAGAAGAAAAGAAGAAAAGAAGAAGAGAAGAAGATGAAGAAGATGAAGAGAAGAGCGGGAGCCTCCCCCCATGCCATGGGTGCGGAGCGGCCCGAGGAGAAGAAGATAGAAGACGCTGCGGAGGAGATGCTGGACGAGAACGCCGGAGGAAGAACCAGAAGAGCCAGAAGAACCAGAAGAACCAGAAGATGAAGGAAGATAGAAGTATTTAAATAAAGGAATTGTCAAAAACTGTCTCTTGTCATTTTTAACATTTTTGACAGTTTTTTAGTGAAATGGTAGGGGTGCTTTTGTACCCCCTTACCATTTCACACAGGGGGGGGGGGTGGGATCTGGGGGTCCCCTTGTTAAAGGGGGCTTCCAGATTCCGATAAGCCCCCCGCCCGCAGACCCCCACAACCACCGGCCAGGGTTGTGGGGATGAGGCCCTTGTCCTCATCAACATGGGGACAAGGTGTTTTGGGGGGCTACCCCAAAGCACCCTCCCAATGTTGAGGGCATGTGGCCTGGTACGGTTCAGGAGGGGGGGGGCGCACTCTCGTCCCCCCCTCTTTTCCTGCGGCCTGCCAGGTTGCGTGCTCGGATAAGGGTCTGGTATGGATTTTTGGGGGGACCCCACGCCGTTTTTTTTTTTTTTTTTTGGCGCGGGGTTCCCCTTAAAATCCATACCAGACCTGAAGGGTCTGGTATGGAATTTAGGGGGAACCCCACGTCATTTTTTTTTTAAATTTTGGCCGGGGTTCCCCTTAATATCCATATCAGACCTGAAGGGCCTGGTATGGAATTTAGGGGGACTCCCACATCATTTTTATTTTTAATTTTGGTTCGGGGTTCCCCTTTGGGGAATTCCCATGCCGTTTTTATCAATGAACTTCTATGTGTATTGTCGGCAATGCAATAGCCGCGGGTAGTTTTAAATGAGTTTTTTCCTTCAAAATGTCATTTTGCTGTCAGACTGTTCTAAACACAGGAAACATGCGCCCCTTTACAGGCATACTATAGACACCCCCCAGGTACGAAATTTAAAGGGATATTACACTTTTATTGTTTGACTTTAAGCATTATTTAAATCACTGCTCCTGAAAAAACGGCCGTTTTTAAAACTTTTTTTTGCATTGATCCATGTCCCCTGGGGCAGGACCTGGGTCCCCAAACACTTTTTATGACAATAACTTGCATATTAGCCTTTAAAATTAGCACTTTTGATTTCTCCCATAGACTTTTAAAGGGTGTTCCGCGGCATTCGAATTTGCCGCGAACACCCCAAATTGTTCGCTGTTCGGCGAACTTGCGAACAGCCAATGTTCGAGTCGAACATGAGTTCGACTCGAACTCGAAGCTCATCCCTAATCAAGAATTGTAATTACATGCCCCTGTTGAACAAGGGCAGAAAAAATGGGCCTTTGGTGGTGGTGGTGCTGGTGCCACAACACTGTAAGTCCTCACTCGCTCTTGGTGGGCGCAGAAACGGGCCCTGCTGTGAAATATTAGATCAAGAATTGTAATTACATGCCCCTGTTGAACAAGGGCAGAAAAATTGGGCCTTTGGTGGTGGTGGTGCTGGTGCCACAATACTGTAAGTCCTCACTCGCTCTTGGTGGGTGCAGAAATGGGCCCTGCTGTGAAATATTAGATCAAGAATTGTAATTACATGCCCCTGTTGAACAAGGGCAGAAAAATTGGGCCTTTGGTGGTGGTGGTGGTGCTGGTGCCACAACACTGTAAGTCCTCACTCGCTCTTGGTGGGCACAGAAATGGGCCCTGCTGTGAAATATTAGATCAAGAATTGTAATTACATGCCCCTGTTGAACAGGGGCTGAAAAATTAGGCCTTAGGCACTGGTGCTGGTGCCACAACACTGCAACCCCTCACAGATACTCTAGTTGGAACGCAGGAACGAGCCCTGCTGCAAAGTATTGCATCAAAAATTGTAATTACACGCCCCTGTTAAACAGGGGCTGAAAAATTGGGCCTTAGGCACTGGTGGTGGCGCCCAGAACCAAAAATGTTCTTACAAGCTATCAGCGTGATCATTGAGGAGGAAGAGGATAATTACTAAGGATAGTCACTCAGCATCAGCATAGGCAGTCTTTGAAGGGATCTGAGATTTCAAAAAAAAATATTCGGTTACATCAGCATCAGGTGCTTGGTAGCTGGTGGTGATCCAAGACTGATTCATTTTTATGAAGGTCAGTCGATCGACCGAATCGGTGGACAGACGCACCCTGTGATCGGTTACAAAGCCTCCAGCAGCACTGAGTGTGCGTTCCGAAAGAACGCTGGATGCAGGACAGGCCAGTAGCTCAATTGCATACTGTGCAAAATCTCTGGCCAGTGATCCATCCTCAAGACCCAGTAACCCAGAGAATTTTCGGTGGGAAAGGTGTCCAAGTCAGATCTTGCCCCTAGGTATTCCTGCACCATGTAAAACAGATGCTGGCGATGGTTGCTGGAACCGATCATACCTTGGGCTGCGGACCAAAAAATTGTCTGAGCGCATCGGTCAGACGGCCACCTTCTCCACCGCTCCTTCTTTGACTGACCGAAGCCTCAGCAACACGTTGTCCAGAAACAGGAGTTTGTAACCTCCCAGTCTCTGGGAACGCGTTGCACAGACCTTTCTGCAAGGCCTCCCGAAGATGTTTCATCCTCTGCTCCCTCTGAGATGGCAAGATAAGGTCCGCAACCTTAACGTGGATCAAGGAGGGTTGCCAGCCAGTATTGGTCCTTCTCCTTGATACTACGAATACGAGGATCCTTACGCAGGCTTTGCAGGATCAGGGAGACCATGCAGTGTAGGTTTGCTGAGGCATTCGGTCCGGAGTCCTCTGGGTCACTAAGGACGACATGGTCCGCAGCCACCTCCTCCCAGCCACGTACAAGTCCATGTGTTTCTTGGGACTGATCCCTTAAAGACTGCTGCTGATGCTGAGTGCCAGGCTCCACCTCCATACTGACACAATCCTCCTCCTCCTCGTCCTCTTCCTGTGTGATCGGCGGGCACGCAGGAACACTGTCTGGATAAAGGGGGCCTTGAATGCTAAGGAAGCCCTCCTCTTCCTGCCTCTGTTCTGCCTCAAGTGCCCTGTCCATTATTCCATGCAGCGTGTGCTCCAACAGGTGGACAAGGGGGACAGTGTCACTGATGCATGCACTGTCACTGCTCACCATCCTCGTGGCCTCCTCAAATGGTGACAGGACAGTGCATGCATCCCTGATCATGGCCCACTGGCGTGGGGAAAAAAAACCAAGCTCCCCTGACCCTGTCCTGGTGCCATAATCGCACAGGTACTCATTGATGGCCCTCTGCTGCAGGTGCAGCCGCTGCAGCATGGCCAACGTTGAGTTCCACCTGGTGGGCATGTCACAGATTAGGCGGTTCTTGGGCAGGTTAAACTCCTTTTGCAGGTCCGCCAGCCGAGCACTGGCATTATATGACCGGCGGAAATGCACACAGACTTTCCTGGCCTGCCTCAGGACATCCTGTAAGCCTGGGTACCTGCCCAAGAACCGCTGCACCACCAAGTTAAGGACATGAGCCAAACAGGTCACATGGGTCATTTGTCCCTCTCGGAGGGCAGAGAGGAGGTTGGTGCCATTGTCCCAAACCACCATTCCTGCCTTAAGTTGGCGTGGCGTCAACCACCTCTGAACCTGCCCCTGCAGAGCTGACAGAACCTCTGCCCCAGTGTGGCTCCTGTCCCCCAAGCACACCAGCTCAAGCACCGCATGGCATCTTTTGGCCTGCATACTTGCGTAGCCCCTTGAACGCCTACGGAGCACCGCTGGTTCCGAGGACAAAGCACAGGAAGAGGCCATGGAGGAAGAAGAAGAGGAGGGGGTGGAGGATAGAGGTGTGTCACAATCATTAGTAGTGGCATTTTGGAGGCGTGGTGGCGGAACAACCTCCAACACTATTGCACCTTGTCCTGCATCCTTCCCAGCTGCCAGCAGAGTCACCCAATGCACCGTGAAACTTAGGTAACATCCCTGTCCATGCCTGCTGGACCATGAGTCAGCGGTAATATGCACCTTACCGCTAACCGCCCTGTCCAGCGAGGCATGGACATTGCCTTTCGCATGCCAGTAGAGAGCTGGAATCGCCTTCCTGAGAAAAAGTGGCGTTTGGGTACCTGCCACTGAGGAACCGCACATTCCACAAACTCACGGAAGGGGCAGAGTCTACCAACTGAAAAGGCAGCAGTTGAAGTGCTAGCAATTTTGCCAAGCATGTGAATGGCTGGGAGCAAACTTCTTTCGGCGGTGCAGCAGCTGGGGCAGGGAAATTT
Organism: Aquarana catesbeiana; assembly: GCF_042186555.1. NCBI lineage: Eukaryota > Metazoa > Chordata > Amphibia > Anura > Ranidae > Aquarana > Aquarana catesbeiana. The sequence continues at coordinate 38,722,109 of NC_133327.1, forward strand.
GCCTGGTACAATCTGACGTCGGTGTACCGAAAGCAGATTGCCCACTAGTACTTGGCTGTGACACAACTAATTCTAGACCTTCATTCCTCTCAGTGCAGGTCTCAGAGAGGACTGAAGGTATAGTGGGGTTGGAGATCTCAGCTGATGAGGAGCAAGGAGAGGTCCTCTTTGTTCTTTGGTGTGGGTCTTCTAGATACGCTTGCCAACGAACTGCATGGCAGGTCAACATATGTCTGGTCAAGAATGTGGTACCCAAGCGGGAGATGTTTTGGCCACGCGAGATACGCTTGAGACATATGTTGCAAATAGCAGCGGTGCGATCTGATGCACTTGTCTCAAAAAAGGCCCCCACCAAAGAACTTTTTGAATAACGCGCAGAGACTGCAGCGCCCTGCACATGTGGAGCTTTGGGGTGTGATGCAGTCAGTGTGCTGCCCTTAGGCTGGCCCCTGGAGGGCATCCTGCCTCGTTGGTGATGTGCTGCCTCCCCCTCCTCCTCCTCTCTCCTATCAGGCACCCACGTTGAGTCAGTGACCTCATCATCCCCTCCCTCCTCATCACTGGAGCAAACCTGGCAGTATGCTGCAGCAGGGCATGACTGCCAGATTGCTGTCCTTCTTGGGCACCCTCTCTGTCCGTGCTCACGTTACTGCCTTCATCTAGCTAAGTATCATCATCAGAGCCTTCCAAACGCTGGGCATCCTCCTGGAGCATATACCCAACACTGTGGTCAAACAGTTCGAGGGACTCCTCAGGAGGACATGGTGGGGCTAGGGAAGCCTGCTTTCCCTCTTTTATTGGCTTGTGACTGTCTGCCTCTCCTTGTTGGCCTTCCAGACATACTAATGGCCTGTAGCTGCACTAAGCTGGGATATATATATATATATATATATATATATATATATATATATATATATATATATATATATATGTACTGATACTGCAGCTAGCAAAATCAACTGCCTGCCTGTAGTATGAGAACACCACCAACCTTCTACAGGTAGCTTTAGCTGAACACTGTGCAGAGCTCGCAAAAAAATAACTTTTACTTTTAGCTGAACACTGTGAGGAGGACGCACCACACTAACTTGTAGTTTTAGCTGAACACTGTGAACAGGACGCACTACACTAACTTGTAGCTTTAGATGAACACTCTGCAGAGGTCTCACTACACTAACTTGTAGTTTTAGCTGAACACTGTGAGCAGGACGCACTACACTAACACTATGCTCTAGCCTGATGAAGGAGCACGCATGCTCCGAACGCGAAGCACCGCCCGCCTCACCCCGCTCCCGGAAGTGAAGAAGCAGGTCAGCACGGCGCTCCACGGAGGATCCATGACTGATATCCTGGCCGCCCAGAGGCTCTGAGGACCCTCGGCACCACCGGAACAGCTACCAGGACCCAGGGCACAGGACTCACATACCAGGAACCCCCCCACTGGCCCGTGACACCCACATCCCCCGAGAACACGCAGATGAAACTACTTTACATGCTGGTTTTTAGCAACTCAAATGTGAGTGTTTTTATCTGTTGTAATAAATATATTTAACATACATGCTGCACTTAGAGGGCGCCGTCCTTCTTTCTTTTTTATTGTTCCAGAGCTTCTTCTAGCTTTTATAGACTGGCTGCCTTCCATTTATTCAGCATCATTTTATCCTTACATGGACTAATACCTGAACTTGTTGTGAAACATTAACTACCACCATCAAGTTCCCCCTCTCAGGAACCCCCAACCCACCCCCTTCCCCCCACCATTTTTAGTTATATGTACTCGGCTACCTCCATTGTGCGCCATATTAACCCCTTGATCTTTTGTAACTAGAACATGCACATTAAAATTTATACAATGTTTCCTTAACAAGAAAATGCAGTTCTTTCCAGGCTGCTCTTTGAATTTTCTCATCACTGTGAAAATTATGGTCGATTTGACTCCTCTAACCATTAGAAGATCATGAATATTCTCAAGGCCTCATTCACACGAGGCGGACTCCGTTTCCACGGAGCCCGCCTCAGTCCGCCGGCTCAGTGGGAGATCTCTCCGTTGACCTCCGCTGAGCTGGCGGATGACTGGTCACTCTCTGCTCACTGAACAGGGAGGGGCTTGTCAGGCGCCACTGCTGCCTATGGAGGGATCGGATGAAAATGGACAGATCTCACCCGATCCGATCCGCCAGCGACGAATCTGGACAGAGCCATCCGTCCGCTTTTAGCGGATCGGACGGGGTCGGATGTCAGCGGACATGTCTCCGCTGACATCCGTCGCTCCATAGGCTAACATGGAGCGCCCATTCAGGTCTGCCGTCAGTACTGACAGGCGGACCTGAACAGTCCGATCGTGTGAAAGGGGCCTTAAATTTACGTTTTAAACAGTTTTTAAAAAAGTTCTACTACTATATGCCAGCTTTAGCAAGTGAGGGATGGGCTGTGAGAGAAAGAGGGCTGGATGAAGGAAACAAGTCATTATTTCAGATAGACAACAGCCAATTAGAGATGACACTAAGGAATTAAACAAAAATACATTATATGAAAAGATGTGATTAAAATGCCTGAAAACTCAAATTAGGAAGCCTACAATCATATTCTGTACCACCACACAACCTAATAAATGAAATAAGGAAATACTGCTGTTTTTAAAATGTCCCAGGGAAAGTCCACCTCTAGTTTGTGTACGTGACAGTATTCTAATAGTTAAACCAGGTTAGAAATATTAATTATTTCATGTCCTCTGGCAAGCTGAACTATTTTTAGGTGCTTCAGATGCATTATTGCAACATTCCAGAACAATAGTTCACACCCAAGAGTCCTACTTTAAAATATTAACTTGTCAATTTGTGTATAAATCACAGCTAAAAATAGAGAATCATGTCTCGTGAAATAGGGATTGACCAGAGTAGCAATCACCTATTCAAAGCAAACTGTTGGCTGACTTCTCCAAAGTGTTTCTGCCATTTTTAGATCCCATATTGATAATGGGACTGTAGGCCACACTTGCCCTCCACCTATTCCCGAGATACAACCACAAATACCAACACCACACCATGTTTTGGCAGAAATGGCCGCGGCACTTATTGGTTTACAATACTTATAAACAACATTATAAATAATCCAACTTGCATAACATAAACATCACATCATCAAATAGTCTCTGCCCAGTTTTCAGAACTCGGCAGCTTAAACTTTATTATCAACGAATACGTCCCCCCAGATTCCGGTGTGACCCAACCACACAAAATGCCATGACAGGAAGTGAGGGAGGGAGCTCTTCTTCTCTTCGTCCTGGCCACTGCAGAGGAAGCCATAACCCCTCTGCAGCCCTTATATAGCCTTCCCAGGGAAATCCAGAAGCTTCCAAGATTCCCGTGTGACAGCACTGTGCGGATGCAACTGCTCCCCTGTGAATCTGGTCCGACTGGCCCGAAGTGCTGAATGCCCCTGCGTGCAGCAGGGAGCCTGGAGCCTGCTCCCCCAAAGAAATACCTGACACCGTGGCACGAGCGGTGAAGCGAGGCCTCCCGACAGGCGATAACCCTGTCTACCCGAAACTGGAAGTGATGTTCGCTGGTCGCGCCGGAAATTGCACTCGTCGGACGTTTCCACGGCAGCCAGAATCACGAGCTGATGCTGGTCTGACAGCACTGTGCCGATGCAACCGCTCCCCTGTGAATCTGGCCCGACTTGCCCCGAAGTGCTGAATGCCCCTGCATGGAGCGTGGAACATGGAGCCTGCTCCCCCAGAGAAATACGCGGCACGAGCGGTGAAGAGAGGCCTCCCGACAGGAGATAACCCTGTCTACCCAAAACCGGAAGTGACGTCCATTGGTCGTCCACTGGAAATTGCAATCGTCGGACGTTACCACGGCAGCCAGACTCATGAGTTGACGCTGCCTGGCAGGGGAGGAAGGCTAAATAGTCCCAGACTCCTCCCAAAAATACAGGCTGGCCTGCAGCCAGCCTTCCAACATACTGTATATATATTTTGAATCTTACAATATAATTTAAACTTTCAACTGATATGAGATTTGCAGCTCAATTAAAGTGGTTGTAAAGGCAGAAGGTTTTTTATCTTAATCACTTAAAGTGTAAGTTCACCTTTACAGAAAAATCTTTAAGGTAAACTTCCACAGGTCCACCTCCTCGCCCCCCCCCCCCCCCCCCCCCAGTCCTGCTGACCTTGACTGCCGCAATCTCTTGTTCTAAGCCCCAGAATATCTGTGTCAGGAGCCCGGGGCTTCGAAAATCCTCTTCAACCTGCTACAACTGGATACAATTCAAATCTACTAGTGCCTATGCAGTAGCTACTACCTCACTACTGTTCACACTGAATGTAAGTTTGTAAGTGGAAAGTAAAGACAAAATGACCACCTCTACTCCCCTCTCCCTACCAGTGCCAATATTTAACCTATCACCCCCCTTTTTTTTATATATATTATTTTTCACCTATATTGCTTACCTCCTAAATCTAGATCCAGTTGAGAATCATATTTGATCTTATACAGATTAATGTAGCTTTGACACAAATGTTACTTATAACTTCAACGATATGATATATATGTGTATATTTTGCAATACCTTGTTTTACAAAATTCACATTTTGAACATATTCAACACAATTTCTACTAGTTGTGTGATGGTTTATGATCCAGAAGCTTAATCTGTTCTAATGTTACAGTTATATATTATTATTATTATTATTATACAGGATTTATATAGCACCTACAGTTTACGCCGTGCTTTACAACATTAGGGCAGACAGTACAAGTACAATACAATTCAATACAGGAGGAATCAGAGGGCCCTGCTCGTTAGAGCTTACAATCTAGGAGGGAGGGTCAAGTTATACAAAAGGGTATTAGCTGTGGGGGATGAGCTAATGGAGAAAATAGTACAGTTGTTAGATGGAGGCAGGATAGGCTTCTCTGAAGAGGAAAGTTTTCAGGGATCGCCTAAAAGTGGATAAATTTGGAGACAGTCTGACAAATTGGGGTAGGGAATTCCAGAGGATAGGCGAGGCCCGGGAGAAGTCCTGGTGGTGGATATGGGAGGAGGTGATGAGGGAGCTAGAGAGCAGGAGGTCTTGGGAGGAATGGAGATGGCGATTAGGTTGGTATTTTGAGACTAGGTTAGTGATGTAGCTGGGGGCAGAGTTGTGGATAGCTTTGTAACTTATTGTTAGTATTTTGAATTTAATTTGTTGGGTGAGTGGTAGCCAATGGAGGGATTGGCAGAGAGGGGTAGCAGACACTGAGCGGTTTGTAAGGTGGATGAGTCTGGCAGCAGCATTCATGATGGACTGAAGGGGGGATAGTCTATTTAAAGGTAAGCCAATGAGGAGTGAGTTGCAGTAGTCAAGGCGAGAGATAACCAGGGAGTGAATCAGGAGCTTTGTGGTTTCACTGGTTAGAAAGGGACGTAGTTTAGAGATGTTGCGGAGGTTGAGGCGGCAAGCTTTGGAAAGTGATTGGATGTGGGGCCGAAAGGAGAGTTCAGAATCCAGGATAACACCTAGCACCCTGACGTGGGGACGGGTGGATGGTTGTGCCATTGCTCTTGACAGACAAGTCAGGGGAAGAGGCATGTGGGGGAGGAAATATTATAAGCTCGGTTTTGGACAAGTTGAGTTTGAGGAAGTGGTGTGACATCCATACAGATATGTTGGTTAGTAAGTTAGTGATGCGTGAGGAGACTGATGGAGTGAGTTGAGGGGTGGAGAGATAGATTTGTGTGTCATCAGCATAGAAATGATATTGAAAGCCGTGAGAGGCTATCAACTGACCAGTGGCGGCCCGTCCATAAACTTTGTAGAATACACATTTCTATTGTTGTGTAGGATCTAGGCCTGCTGTCCCTCTCTCCCTCTCCCTCCATCCCTAGTTCATCTCAGACGCTAACCACACCACCTTAGAGCCACGCCCACTATTTTGCTGAAACCACGCCCATTTTCACCAAGTGGGAGGGGTCAAAAAAGAAGGGCGGGGTCTGGCGCCCCCCCATCCTAAAACTTCACCAGCCGCCACTGCAACTGACCCAGGGAAGAGGTTTAGATTGAAAATAAAAGAGGTCCAAGAACAGAACCTTGGGGGACCCCGACAGAGAAGGGAAGAGGAGTGTAGAGGAAATAGAATTGTAAGTGACACTGAAGGTGCGTTGGGATAGGTAGGATGAGAGCCACTGAAGAGCACAGTCACGGAGACCGAAGGAGTAAAGTTTTTTGAGGAGGAGGGGGTGGTCAACCGTGTCAAAGGCAGCTGAAAGATCCAGAAGTAGGAGTACAGAATAGTGTCCATTGGTTTTTGCAGTTAGTAAGTCATTTGTGAGTTTTAAAAGAGCAGTTTCTGTGGAGTGTTGAGGGCGAAATCCAGATTGAAGGGGATCAAGAAGGTTGTTTTTAATGAGGTGGTTGTAAACCAGGCGTTCAAGGAGTTTAGAGGAAAGGGGGAGCAAGGAGATAGGGCGTAGGTTGTTAAGATTGGTAGGGTCCAAGGACGGCTTTTTGAGTATGGGAGTGACCAGTGCATGTTTTAGAGCATCAGGGACGATGCCAGAGGTGAGGGAGAGATTGAAGATGTGGGTTAGAGAGTGTAGTATGGGGTCAGAGGGTGACCGTAGCATTTGAGAGGGAATAGGGTCCAGGGTATATATGAAGTATGCTGTTTTATTACCCAATAAAAGTTATGAAACAAAAAAAAATATGAAAATCCTCTCTCCATCCTCGCGCCTTCTATATAGCTGACAGGCTATGCAGCTGCTGATTGGTCCGCACTGCCCATGTAACAGCACTGACCAATTAGAATGCTCCAAAACATCCCCCTGACAAGGGACATTTTGGACATTCAGCTCAGGGGATTCCTAAGCCCCAGATTCCTGAGGGGGATATACCGGTGCTTAGAACCGGAGATTGCCGTGGTCCAGGTCAGCGGGATGGGAGGGGGGAGCGCGAGGAGGGGGATATTCACCTTATAGAGTTTTCTGTAAAGGTGAACTTACCCTTTAAGGGCGGGAAGGATTTGCCTCCTTAATGACCAGGCCATTTTTTGCGATACAGCACTGCGTCGCTTTAACTGACAATTGCACGTGCGTGCGATGCTGTACCCAAACAAAATTGATGTCCTTTTTTCCTACAAATAGAGCTTTCTTTTGGTGGTATTTGATCACCTCTGAGGTTTTTATTTTTTGCGCTATAAACAAAAAAAAGAGTGACAATATTGAAAAAATATATATATTTTTTACTTTTTGCTATAATAAATATACCCCAAAAAATGTAAAAAAACAAATTTCTTCCTCAATTCACGCCAATATTTTAGCGGGACTGCAACATTGCGGTGGACAGATCTGACACTTTTGACACTTTTTTGGGACCATTGACATTTATATAGCAATCAGAGCTAAAAATAGCCACTGATTACTGTATAAATGTCACTGGTAGGGAAGGGGTTAACACTAGGGGTGATCATGGTGTTTCCTGGGAGGTGTTGCTAACTGTATGGGGGCTGGGCTGACTGGAGGAGGAGAGAGATCGTTGTTCCTAATCACTAGAAACAGACAATCCCTCTTTCCTTCCCTGACAGAATGGGGATCTGTTTGTTTACATTGACAGATCCCCGTTCTGCCTGTCTCTGGAGCGATCGCGGATGGCTGGTTGGCTTCCCCGCTCGTGAATGCACACGCCCACAAATCTCCTTGTACGTGCCCGATGTACAATAATGGCGATTCGCACAGGGGAGCCAACATGTCACAGTACAACTAGTTAATACATTGTATGCATTAAGATAAAAAGCCTTCTGTGTGCAGCAGCCCCCCCCCCTCAGCACCAAATACTTACCTGAGCCCCTTCTCGATCCAGGAATGTCCATGAATGCCTTGGCCACCTGGGACTCTCCCTCCTGATTGGCTGAGACACAGCACTGGCACCATTGGCTCCCACTGCTGTCAAATAAAGTCAGTTAGCCAATGGGAAGAGAGAGGGGGTGGAGCCAAACCGCGGTCTTGTGTCTGAATGGATACATAGAGCTGCAGCTCTGCTCGGGTGTCCCCTTAGCAAGCTGCTTGCTTTTAAGGCACTCAACATGAGGGAGGGGCCAGGAGTGCCAGGGAGGGACCCGAGAAGAGGACTATCTGGGCTGCTCTGTGCAAAACCATTTCACAGAGCAGGTAAGTATAACATGTTTGTTATTTTAATAGAAAAAAAACAGAGACTTTTCAACACTTTATGGCTTCCATATTTGTTTGCACAATGCAGGCAGGATGAATTTACAGTAATACATTTTTTTCTTTTTTACTTTGTGCTGCAGCACAAGTTAAAATGTTTAATGCTATTTCGCATAGATTTTTTACGTTACTAATTTTGTTTCGTTGATTTGTTTCGTAATTCATTTAATTGTGTTTAGTTTAATTAAATTTTGTTTCATTTATTAATTTTAGAATTAATTCAAAATTTTTGGAATGATTTGAATTCGGATCGGGCTAAAAATGATAGAAGGATTTGAATCCTGTGTGAAGAATAGGGATGAGCTTCGAGTTCGAGTCGAACTCATGTTCGACTCGAACATTGGCTGTTCGCAAGTTCGCCGAACAGCGAACAATTTGGGGTGTTCGCGGCAAATTCGAATGCCGCGGAACACCCTTTAAAAGTCTATGGGAGAAATCAAAAGTGCTAATTTTAAAGGCTAATATGCAAGTTATTGTCATAAAAAGTGTTTGGGGACCTGGGTCCTGCCACAGGGGACATGGATCAATGCAAAAAAAAGTTTTAAAAACGGCCGTTTTTTCAGGAGCAGTGATTTTAATAATGCTTAAAGTCAATCAATAAAAGTGTAATATCCCTTTAAATTTCGTACCTGGGGGGTGTCTATAGTATGCCTGTAAAGGGGCGCATGTTTCCTGTGTTTAGAACAGTCTGACAGCAAAATGACATTTTGAAGGAAAAAACTCATTTAAAACTACCCACGGCTATTGCATTGCCGACAATACACATAGAAGTTCATTGATAAAAACGGCATGGGAATTCCCCAAAGGGGAACCCCGAACCAAAATTAAAAAAAAAAAATGACGTGGGAGTCCCCCTAAATTCCATACCAGGCCCTTCAGGTCTGATATGGATATTAAGGGGAACCCCGACCAAAATTAAAAAAAAAATGACGTGGGGTCCCCCCTAAATTCCATACCAGACCCTTCAGGTCTGGTATGGATTTTAAGGGGAACCCCGCGCCAAAAAAAAAAAAAAAACGGCGTGGGGTCCCCCCAAAAATCCATACCAGACCCTTATCCGAGCACGCAACCTGGCAGGCCGCAGGAAAAGATGGGGGGACGAGAGTGCGGCCCCCCCTCCCTCCTGAACCGTACCAGGCCACATGCCCTCAACATTGGGAGAGTGCTTTGGGGTAGCCCCCCAAAACACCTTGTCCCCATGTTGATGAGGACAAGGGCCTCATCCCCACAACCCTGGCCGGTGGTTGTGGGGGTCTGCGGGCGGGGGGCTTATCGGAATCTGGAAGCCCCCTTTAACAAGGTGACCCCCAGATCCCGGCCCCCCCCTGTGTGAAATGGTAAGGGGGTACATAAGTACCCCTACCATTTCACGAAAAAAGTGTCAAAAATGTTAAAAATGACAAGAGACAGTTTTTGACAATTCCTTTATTTAAATGCTTCTTCTTTCTTCTATCTTCCTTCATCTTCTGGTTCTTCTGGTTCTTCTGGCTCTTCTGGTTCTTCCTCCGGCGTTCTCGTCCAGCATCTCCTCCGCGGCGTCTTCTATCTTCTTCTCCTCGGGCCGCTCCGCACCCATGGCATGGGGGGGAGGCTCCCGCTCTTCTCTTTTTCTTTTCTTCTCCTCTTCTTCATTTTCTTCTCCGGGCCGCTCCGCAATCCATGCTGGCATGGAGGGAGGCTCCCGCTGTGTGACGGCGCTCCTCGTCTGACAGTTCTTAAATAAGGGGGGGGCGGGGCCACCCGGTGACCCCGCCCCCCTCTGACGCACGGGACATGACGGGACTTCCCTGTGGCATTCCCGGTGATGTCACAGGGAAGTCCCGTCAAGTCACCGTGCGTCAGAGTGGGGAGGGGTCACCGGGTGGCCCCGCCCCCCCCTTATTTAAGAACTGTCAGACGAGGAGCGCCGTCACACAGCGGGAGCCTCCCTCCATGCCAGCATGGATTGCGGAGCGGCCCGGAGAAGAAAATGAAGAAGAGAAGAAGAGAAGAAAAGAAAAAGAGAAGAGCGGGAGCCTCCCCCCCATGCCATGGGTGCGGAGCGGCCCGAGGAGAAGAAGATAGAAGACGCCGCGGAGGAGATGCTGGACGAGAACGCCGGAGGAAGAACCAGAAGAGCCAGAAGAACCAGAAGAACCAGAAGATGAAGGAAGATAGAAGAAAGAAGAAGCATTTAAATAAAGGAATTGTCAAAAACTGTCTCTTGTCATTTTTAACATTTTTGACACTTTTTTCGTGAAATGGTAGGGGTACTTATGTACCCCCTTACCATTTCACACAGGGGGGGGGCCGGGATCTGGGGGTCACCTTGTTAAAGGGGGCTTCCAGATTCCGATAAGCCCCCCGCCCGCAGACCCCCACAACCACCGGCCAGGGTTGTGGGGATGAGGCCCTTGTCCTCATCAACATGGGGACAAGGTGTTTTGGGGGGCTACCCCAAAGCACCCTCCCAATGTTGAGGGCATGTGGCCTGGTACGGTTCAGGAGGGAGGGGGGCCGCACTCTCGTCCCCCCCTCTTTTCCTGCGGCCTGCCAGGTTGCGTGCTCGGATAAGGGTCTGGTATGGATTTTTGGGGGGACCCCACGCCGTTTTTTTTTTTTTTTTTTTGGCGCGGGGTTCCCCTTAAAATCCATACCAGACCTGAAGGGTCTGGTATGGAATTTAGGGGGAACCCCACGTCATTTTTTTTTTTAAATTTTGGCCGGGGTTCCCCTTAATATCCATACCAGACCTGAAGGGCCTGGTATGGAATTTAGGAGGACTCCCACGTCATTTTTTTTTTTAATTTTGGTTCGGGGTTCCCCTTTGGGGAATTCCCATGCCGTTTTTATCAATGAACTTCTATGTGTATTGTCGGCAATGCAATAGCCGCGGGTAGTTTTAAATGAGTTTTTTCCTTCAAAATGTCATTTTGCTGTCAGACTGTTCTAAACACAGGAAACATGCGCCCCTTTACAGGCATACTATAGACACCCCCCAGGTACGAAATTTAAAGGGATATTACACTTTTATTGTTTGACTTTAAGCATTATTAAAATCACTGCTCCTGAAAAAACGGCCGTTTTTAAAACTTTTTTTTGCATTGATCCATGTCCCCTGGGGCAGGACCCAGGTCCCTAAACACTTTTTATGACAATAACTTGCATATTAGCCTTTAAAATTAGCACTTTTGTTTATTCATGTTCGTGTCCCATAGACTTTAACGGTGTTCGCGTGTTCGAACGAACTTTTTTCCTGTTCGCATGTTCTGGTGCGAACCGAACAGGGGGGTGTTCGGCTCATCCCTAGTGAAGAATAGTTGGTTAGAGTGGGCCGGGAAGCCGGCCACCGCATCTTTGACAATCTCATCAGATGTCAGTGGGCTTCCCTGCTGAGAGCTGAAATGTAAACAAAAGAAAGAAAAGAGATACAGACGCCTCTGAGTGTAGACTGTAAGACATTTAATATTAATCAGGCCCTTCAGGTCTGGTATTGATATTAAGGGGAACTACGCACAAAAATTAAAAAAAAAATGGAGTGGGGTTCCCCCCAAAATTCCATACCAGACCTGAAATGGTATGGATTTTAAGGGGAACGCCGCAAAAAAAAAAAAATGGCTTCCCCCCAAAAAAACATCAAAACAAATCAAAACATCTTAGGGAATAGGTTTGACCTTTTGGGGCACCACTTTATTATCTTAGCTTCAAACAAGGAATCTCTCAAAGAAAGGCAGAAGGAAATATAGTTAAAGGGGTTGTAAACCCTCGCTGTTTTTCACCTTAATGCATTCTATGCATTAAGGTGAAAAACATACCTGAGCCCCGAAATGTGCGTGACGGGAAAGAGCACACCAGCTCCGGCCGGTGTCTCATGGCTTGATTGGATAGATTGATACCAAAGCAGCCATTGGCTCCTGCTGCTGTCAATCAAATCCAACGATGCGGGGGCGAGTCAAACATTCGGCTATGGATGCCGAATGCTGGACTCGGGAGCACGGTAACCCCCCCAAGGTAACCCCCCCAGGAGAGCGCTTCTCCTAGAGGGTTGTCTCCGCGAGAGCCAACAGGGGGACCCCAGAAGAGGATGTTTTGGGCCACTCTGTGCAAAACGAGCTGCACAGTGGAGGTAAGTATGATATGTTTGTTGTAAACAGTATTGTGTCCTCTATAAAACCTGCTTAAGTAGTGAACCAATAGTGGCGCTAAAAATATTCAAGTGAAAAGGATGAAGTAAATCAATACATACACATATGTGACAAAACCCATGTGTACGTGGAGTAACACTTCTAAGTGTTCCCCACACCCTCTAAAGAGTGATCAGTAGCAAACTTACTAATAACAATGACAAGTGACATTAAAAAATAAAAAACACTCAATCAAATGATCAAAAAATAACAAAAAATCAAAGACATTCAGTGGTGCTGAATTAATCTGTGATATTGCCCTACTAATATCACCCTGTGATAGGTGAAAAGAAAGTCTTTAAGAAAGTGAAAACAAAGTCTTTGACGTGGATAATTCCTATGCACATAGTCCTTATAAGACAAATAATTCAATGAAGTGTATCCAGTAAATATTCTTTCTATGCTTCCACCACACCTACGTGCAAGTGATTCCACTCCCTGTAAGAAACGCACCCACCAGCTACATATGCCTCCCACTCTCGTGTTTGGCTGAATCACTTTTAAACCACACCAAAGCGGTTTATGATGATTTCTGATCTCCAGCCATGAAATTCCAGAATTACTCCATATGTAAATAAAAAAGTGCTACACTAGTGTAATAACGTAAAACCAAATTTAATAAAATATATTGTGATCCAACACTATTGCACTCACATCAAATGTAAACCAAGCAGAAATTTATCACAGCAAACGAAACTTCCATGCAATTTCAAAGTGATGTATTGCGGTCGCGGCAGACCCATAGTGTGCAGTAGCCAGATGATACTCTCACCCACTCCTCAGACCCGAGCTTCCACTTCCTGGTGCGGGTTTTGTCACATATGTGTATGTATTGATTTACTTCATCCTTTTCACTTGAATATTTTTAGCGCCACTATTGGTTCACTATTTATGCAGGTTTTATAGAGGACACAATACTGTTTACAATTTATTTAGTTAAACTGGCAGCTTCAGGTTTCACAGATTTTGATCCAGAGGCGCAGTGGTTGTAATACAAGTATAGGAGGGCTCAACTTGTTTACTATCAGTTCTTCCAATGATATGTTTGTTATTGAAAAAAAAAAATGAACCCTTACAATCACTTTAAGATAAAGATTGTAAAACGTGAAGGAAAATGACTAGTTAGATATAAAGAGGAAACCGATATTGTAAGAGTTAGATCAAGGGAGACTGACATAAAAGAAGAAAAAAAGGATAAATATTAGAGATATGGAAAGAGAACATTTGTAAGAGAATCAGAGAAGGTTGAAAACACAAGAGAGACAAAAAGAAAGTGATTGAAGAATGAGAGATGGTTGAGAAATGAGGAAATAAGAAAGAGAGAAAGAAGAACTTTAGGGCCTGGTTCAAACCTATGCATTTTTGAGTGCGTTTTCAGTTTTGCAGAAACACACTACAGTCCATTTAACATGTTTTCCTATGGATGTAGTTCACATCTGTGCATTTTATGGAAAGGGCCAGGGACTTTTGTTCTAGTTTTTGGTTCCCTGGACTTCACTGGATCAAAAATGTGTATTGAAAAACATAAATGCGCTTGGAATATGCAAACTGCAACCTGCATGGTTGTGAATAAGGCCTAAAACTGGATATGCACCTGTAGAATCTTTAAGAAACAAAGAAAGGAGGCGCCTCTGGGTGCAGACTTAAAAACAATTTTAATAAAAAGAGCAGCAACAGAGATTGCACTCACATTTGTGTTGAGTTAAAAAGGCATATGAGAGTCCCAGATGTAACTGGAGGGGTCCGTGAGGTCGATCATCCCTGCCATGGATGTGTAATCAGACTGGTCTTTCAGATGCACTGTGACCACGGGCCGGCAATGATGGAGGAATACCAGAAACAGGCTTGGAAGGCAAGCAGCAATCCAGGCGAGGGGCGATGACATCACACACATGCGACGCATTTCCTGAGTCAGCAAACTGTGAATGGCATGACGGCTGCACTCCTTTGTCAAGCTCTTGCCGGCCCATGGTCACAGTGCATCTGAAAGACCAGTCTGATTACACATCCATGGCAGTGATGATCGACCTCAAGGACCCCTCCAGTTACGTCTGGGACTCTCATATGCCTTTTTAACTCAACACAAATGTGAGTGCAATTTCTGCTGCTGCTCTTTTTATTAAAATTGTTTTTAAGTCTGCACCCAGAGGCGCTTCCTTTCTTTGTTTCTTACAGTGCTTTTTGGGTATATGGTTTCCATCCCCACTGGAAGGCTGCCATGAATGTGGGCTTTATACCTCATCATCGACTTTATGCACACCATCATGGACTACTATTATCTTTTCTTATCCCTTGTTCCAGTTCATCATTTATATGCATAATATTGTAATTTATGTGGATTATTGCTTTTATTGCGCCAAACACTTGTTATATTGTTAACCTGTAGAATCTTGCTCAAATGTTTGTATGGAAATTCTGAAGAATTGTCCATCAAAACATTCACTTTGCTTGAAACTTGTAGCACTAAAGCGCTCAACAAGCCAAACCCCATTCATTTTAATGGCCCCTGTTCACATCTGAGCGTACTGTTGCCTGAAGCAAAACACCTGAAGTTCAAAAAAGTACATGAGCTTCTTTTTTGGCAGATTACAAGCGTTTATGGCCCCATAGACTTCAATAGAAATGCCTGACTTAAGCCTTTTACGAACGTTTTCTGCTCAAATAGCAGCTCATCACCCCTAATTTCCTCTCCCACTCCCCTCCCAGTTCTTTCTATTGGCTAAACAAAAATGCCTGAAGTTGTAAAACACTTGCAATACGCTTTTAGAACACTTTAACCGCTTCCTGACCAGCGTAGTTATACTGTGACAGGTTTTCTCCCCTGTCCGGGCCGTCATAGCTATACGTCAGCTCACGGGATCAGGACAGCAGGCGCGGGTGCGCCCGCTGCACAGCGGGGGTGCCGAGGCTCGTGGCAGATGGTCACGATGACCGCCGGCCACGAGCGTTCGCAAGCACCAGAGACAGAACACGAAAGTGTGTGTGTAAACACACAAATCCGTGTTTTGTTCTGAGAGGAATGACAGATCGTGTGTTCCTATTAGCTAGGAACCATGATCTGTCACTTCCTCTAGTTAGTCCCCTCCTCTTTCAGTTAGAATCACCTCCCATAGAACACAGTTAACCAACCCCTTGATCGCCTCCTAGTGTTAATCCCTTCACTGCCAGTGACATTTTTACAGTAATCAATGCATTTCTATAGCATTTATATAGCAATGATCGCTGTATTAATGCCAATTGTCCCAAAAATGTGTCAAAATTGTCTGATGTGTCTGCCATAATGTCGCAGTCATGATAAAAATCACAGATCGCCGCCATTACTAGTAAAAAAAAAAAAAATAATAAAAATGCTATAAATCTATCACTTATTTTGTAGACGCTATAACTTTTGCGCAAACCAATCAATATACGCTTATTGCAATTTTTTTATACCAAAAATATGTAGAAGAATACATACCGGCCTAAACTGGGATATTTATTATAGCAAAAATTACAAAATATTGTGTTTAGATCGCAAAAAATAAAAACTGCAGAAGCGATCGAGTACCACCAAAAGAAAGCTCTATTTGTGGGAAAAAAAAGATGTCAACATAGTTGTTTGGGTGCAACGTCGCACGACCGTGCAATTGTCAGTTAAAGTGAAGCAGTGCCGAATCGCAAAACGTGCTCTGGTCAGGAAGGGGGTAAATCCTTCCGGGGGTTAAAGTGGTTGAAAAAAAATAGCTGCAAACAAAACGCCCAAAAAATGCCAGTAAATCAATATGCTCAGGGGTGAATGGAGCCTCAATCTTGCCATCATTGAGCCCCTAAAATTGAATCTAGACCTTCTACTTGAATGGAGCCCCAGACATATTAAGCCGGTTCTTTTGTAACTAGAACATGCACATTACAATTCATACAATGTTTCTTTAACAAGAAAATGCAGTTCTTTCCAGGCTGCTCTTTGCATTTTCTCATCACTGTGAAAATTATGGTCGATTTGACTCCTCTAACCATTAGAAAATCATGAATATTCCTAAAATTTACATTTTAACCACTTGCCGACCGCCGCACGACTATATACGTCGACAGAGCGGCACGGGCAGGCAAAAGGACGTATATGTACGTCCTTGCCTGCCCGCGGGTGGGGGGTCCGATCGGACCCCCCCCCGGTGCCAGCGGCGGTCGGCAAATCTCCCCCGGCGATCGGAGGTGAGGGGGAGGCCATCCATTCGTGGCCCCCCCCTCGCGATCGCTCTCAGCCAATGGGATCATTTCCCTGCCTCTGTATTGTACACAGAGGCAGAGGAAATGATGTCATCTCTCCTCGGCTCGGTATTTTCCGTTCCGGGCCGAGGAGAGAAGACTGCAATGTAAGTGCACCAACACACTACACACAGTAGAACATGCCAGGCACACTAAACACCCCGATCCCCCCCCCGATCGCCCCCCGATCCCCCCCCAATCACCCCCCCCCCTGTCACAAACTGACACCAGCAGGTTTTTTTTTTTTTTTTTTTTTTTTTTTCTGATTACTGTATTGGTGTCAGTTTGTGACATTTACAGTGTTAGGACAGTTAGTATTACCCCCCTGTAGGTCTAGGGTACCCCCCTAACCCCCCCTAATAAAGTTTTAACCCCTTGATCACCCCCCGTCACCAGTGTCGCTAAGCGATCATTTTTCTGATCGCTGTATTAGTGTCACTGGTGACGCTAGTTAGTGAGGTAAATATTTAGGTTCGCCGTCAGCGTTTTATAGCGACAGGGACCCCCATATACTACCTAATAAATGTTTTAACCCCTTGATTGCCCCCTAGTTAACCCTTTCACCACTGATCACTGTATAACTGTTACGGGTGACGCTGGTTAGTTTGTTTATTTTTTATAGTGTCAGGGCACCCGCCGAATAAAGATTTAGCCCCCTGATCGCCCGGCGGTGATATGCGTCGCCCCAGGCAGCGTCAGATTAGCGCCAGTAACGCTAACACCCACGCACGCAGCATACGCCTCCCTTAGTGGTATAGTATCTGTACGGATCAATATCTGATCTGATCAGATCTATACTAGCGTCCCCAGCAGTTTAGGGTTCCCAAAAACACAGTGTTAGCAGGATCAGCCCAGATACCTGCTAGCACCTGCGTTTTGCCCCTCCGCCCGGCTCGGCCCAGCCCACCCAAGTGCAGTATCGATCGATCACTGTCACTTACAAAACACTAAACGCATAACTGCAGCGTTCGCAGAGTCAGGCCTGATCCCTGTGATCGCTAACAGTTTTTTTGGTAGCGTTTTGGTGAAATGGCAAGCACCAGCCCCAGGCAGCGTCAGGTTAGTGCCAGTAGCGCTAACACCCACGCACGCACCGTACACCTCCCTTAGTGGTATAGTATCTGAACGCATCAATATCTGATCCGATCAGATCTATACTAGCGTCCCCAACAGTTTAGGATTCCCAAAAACGCAGTGTTAGCGGGATCAGCCCAGATACCTGCTAGCACCTGCGTTTTGCCCCTCCGCCCGGCCCAGCCCAGCCCACCCAAGTGCAGTATCGATCGATCACTGTCACTTACAAAACACTAAACGCATAACTGCAGCGTTCGCAGAGTCAGGCCTGATCCCTGCGATCGCTAACAGTTTTTTTGGTAGCGTTTTGGTGAACTGGCAAGCACCAGCCCCAGGCAGCGTCAGGTTAGTGCCAGTAGCGCTAACACCCACGCACGCACCGTACACCTCCCTTAGTGGTATAGTATCTGAACTGATCAATATCTGATCTGATCCGATCAGATCTATACTGGCATCCCCAGCAGTTTAGGGTTCCCAAAAACACAGTGTTAGTGGGATCAGCCCAGATACCTGCTAGCACCTGCGTTTTGCCCCTCCGCCCGGCCCAGCCCAGCCCACCCAAGTGCAGTATCGATCGATCACTGTCACTTACAAAACACTAAATGCATAACTGCAGCGTTCGCAGAGTCAGGCCTGATCCCTGCGATCGTTAACAGTTTTTTTGGTAGCGTTTTGGTGAACTGGCAAGCGCCAGCGGCCTAGTACACCCCGGTCATAGTCAAACCAGCACTGCAGTAACACTTGGTGACGTGGCGAGTCCCATAAGTGCAGTTCAAGCTGGTGAGGTGGCAAGCACAAGTAGTGTCCCGCTGCCACAAAGAAGACAAACACAGGCCCGTCGTGCCCATAATGCCCTTCTTGCTGCATTCGCCAATCCTAATTGGGAACCCACCGCTTCTGCAGCGCCCGTACTTCCCCCATTCACATCCCCAACCAAATGCAGTCGGCTGCATGAGAGGCATTTTCTTTATGTCCTCCCGAGTACCCCTACCCAACGAACCCTCCCAAAAAAGATGTCGTGTCTGCAGTAAGCACGGATATAGGCGTGACACCCGCTATTATTGTCCCTCCTGTCCTGACAATCCTGGTCTTTGCATTGGTGAATGTTTTGAATGCTACCATTCACTAGCTGAGTATTAGCGTAGGGTACAGCATTGCACAGACTAGGACACACTTTCACAGGGTCTCCCAAGATGCCATCGCATTTTGAGAGACCCGAACCTGGAACCGGTTACAGTTATAAAAGTTACAGTTACAAAAAAAGTGTAAAAAAAAAAAAAAAAAACACAAACAAAAATATAAAATAAAAAGTAATAGTTGTCGTTTTATTGTTCTCTCTCTATTCTCTCTCTCTCTATTCTCTCTATTGTTCTGCTCTTTTTTACTGTATTCTATTCTGCAATGTTTTATTGTTATTATGTTTTATCATGTTTGCTTTTCAGGTATGCAATTTTTTATACTTTACCATTTACTGTGCTTTATTGTTAGCCATATTTTTGTCTTCAGGTACAGCATTCACGACTTTGAGTGGTTATACCAAAATGATGCTTGCAGGTTTAGGTATCATCTTGGTATCATTCTTTTCAGCCAGCGGTCGGCTTTCATGTAAAAGCAATCCTAGCGGCTAATTAGCCTCTAGACTGCTTTTACAAGCAGTGGGAGAGAATGCCCCCCCCCCCCATCGTCTTCCGTGTTTTTCTCTGGCTCTCCTGTCTCAACAGGGAACCTGAGAATGCAGCCGGTGATTCAGCCAGCTGACCATAGAGCTGATCAGAGACCAGAGTGGCTCCAAACATCTCTATGGCCTAAGAAACCGGAAGCTACGAGCATTTTATGACTTAGATTTCGCCGGATGTAAATAGCGCCATTGGGAAATTGGGGAAGCATTTTATCACACCGATCTTGGTGTGGTCAGATGCTTTGAGGGCAGAGGAGAAATCTAGGGTCTAATAGACCCCAATTTTTTCAAAAAAGAGTACCTGTCACTACCTATTGCTATCATAGGGGATATTTACATTCCCTGAGATAACAGTAAAAATGATTAAAAAAAAAAAAAATGAAAGGAACAGTTTTAAAATAAGATAAAAAAGCAAAAAAATAATAAAGAAAAAAAAAAAAAAAAAAAAAAAAGCACCCCTGTCCCCCCTGCTCTCGCGCTAAGGCGAACGCAAGCGTCGGTCTGGCGTCAAATGTAAACAGCAATTGCACCATGCATGTGAGGTATCACCGCGACGGTTAGATCGAGGGCAGTAATTTTAGCAGTAGACCTCCTCTGTAAATCTAAAGTGGTAACCTGTAAAGGCTTTTAAAGGCTTTTAAAAATGTATTTATTTTGTTGCCACTGCACGTTTGTGCGCAATTGTAAAGCATGTCATGTTTGGTATCCATGTACTCGGCCTAAGATCATCTTTTTTATTTCATCAAACATTTGGGCAATATAGTGTGTTTTAGTGCATTAAAATGTAAAAAAGTGTGTTTTTTCCCCAAAAAATGCGTTTGAAAAATCGCTGCGCAAATACTGTGTGAAAAAAAAAAATTAAACACCCACCATTTTAATCTGTAGGGCATTTGCTTTAAAAAAATATATAATGTGTGGGGGTTCAAAGTAATTTTCTTGCAAAAAAAAATAATTTTTTCATGTAATCAAAAAGTGTCAGAAAGGGCATTGTCTTCAAGTGGTTAGAAGAGTGGGTGATGTGTGACATAAGCTTCTAAATGTTGTGCATAAAATGCCAGGACAGTTCAAACCCCCCCCAAATGACCCCATTTTGGAAAGTAGACACCCCAAGCTATTTGCTGAGAGGCATGTCGAGTCCATGGAATATTTTATATTGTGACACAAGTTGCGGGAAAGAGACAAATTTTTTTTTTTTTTTTTTTTTTTTGCACAAAGTTGTCACTAAATTATATATTGCTCAAACATGCCATGGGAATATGTGAAATTACACCCCAAAATACATTCTGCTGCTTCTCCTGAGTACGGGGATACCACATGTGTGAGACTTTTTGGGAGCCTAGCCGCGTATGGGACCCCGAAAACCAAGCACCGCCTTCAGGCTTTCTAAGGGCGTAAATTTTTGATTTCACTCTTCACTGCCTATCACAGTCTCGGAGGCCATGGAATGCCCAGGTGGCACAAACCCCCCCCAAATGACCCCATTTTGGAAAGTAGACACCCAAAGCTATTTGCTGAGCGGTATAGTGAGTATTTTGCAGACCTCACTTTTTGTCACAAAGTTTTGAAAATTAAAAAAAGAAAAAAAAAATTTTTTTTTTTGTCTTTCTTCATTTTCAAAAACAAATGAGAGCTGCAAAATACTCACCATGCCTCTCAGCAAATAGCTTGGGGTGTCTACTTTCCAAAATGGGGTCATTTGGGGGGGGTTTGTGCCACCTGGGCATTCCATGACCTCCGAAACTGTGATAGGCAGTGAAGAGTGAAATCAAAAATGTACACCCTTAGAAATCCTGAAGGCGGTGATTGGTTTTCGGGGTCCCGTACGCGGCTAGGCTCCTAAAAAGTCCCACACATGTGGTATCCCCATACTCAGGAGAAGCAGCAGAATGTATTTTGGGGTGCAATTCCACATATGCCCATGACCTGTGTGAGCAATATATCATTTAGTGACAACTTTGTGCAAAAAAAAAAAAAAAAAAAAAAAAATTGTCACTTTCCCGCAACTTGTGTCAAAATATAAAATATTCCATGGACTCAACATGCCTCTCAGCAAATAGCTTGGGGTGTCTACTTTCCAAAATGGGGTCATTTGGGGGGGGTTTGTGCCATCTGGGCATTTTATGGCCTTCAAAACTGTGATAGGTAGTGAGGAGTAAAATCAAAAATGTACGCCCTTAGAAATCCTGAAGGCGGTGATTGGTTTTCGGGGCCCCGTATGCGGCTAGGCTCCCAAAAAGTCCCACACATGTGGTATCCCCATACTCAGGAGAAGCAGCTAAATGTATTTTGGGGTGCAATTCCACATATGCCCATGGCCTGTGTGAGCAATATATCATTTAGTGACAACTTTTTGTAATTTTTTTTTTTTTTTTTTTTTTTTGTCATTATTCAATCACTTGGGACAAAAAAAATGAATATTCAATGGGCTCAACATGCCTATCAGCAATTTCCTTGGGGTGTCTACTTTCCAAAATGGGGTCATTTGTGGGGGTTTTGTACTGCCCTGCCATTTTAGCACCTCAAGAAACGACATAGGCAGTCATAAATTAAAGGCTGTGTAAATTCCAGAAAATGTACCCTAGATTGTAGGCGCTATAACTTTTGCGCAAACCAATAAATATACACTTATTGACATTTTTTTTACCAAAGACATGTGGCCAAATACATTTTGGCCTAAATGTATGACTAAAATTGAGTTTATTGGATTTTTTTTAGAACAAAAAGTAGAAAATATCATTTTTTTTCAAAATTTTCGGTCTTTTTCCGTGTATAGCGCAAAAAATAAAAACGGCAGAGGTGATCAAATACCATCAAAAGAAAGCTCTATTTGTGGGAAGAAAAGGACGCAAATTTCGTTTGGTTACAGCATTGCATGACCGCGCAATTAGCAGTTAAAGCGACGCAGTGCCAATTTGTAAAAAGTGCTCTGGTCAGGAAGGGGGTAAATCCTTCCGGGGCTGAAGTGGTTAAACAGTTTTTAAAAGTTCTACTACTATATGCCAGCTTTACTAGTGAGGGATTGGCTGTGAGAGAAAGAAGGCTGGATGAAGGAAACAAGTCTTTATTTCAGATAGACAACAGCCAATTAGAGATGACACAAAGGAATTAAACACACATATATTATATGAAAAGATGTGATTCAAAATGCCTGAGAACTCAAATTAGGAAGCCTACAATCATATTCTGTACAACCACACAACCTAATAAATGAAATAAGGAAATACTGCTGTTTTTAAAATGTCCCAGGGAAAGACCACCTCTATTCAAAATGCCTGAGAACTCAAATTAGGAAGCCTACAATCATATTCTGTACAACCACACAACCTAATAAATGAAATAAGGAAATACTGCTGTTTTTAAAATGTCCCAGGGAAAGTCCACCTCTACTGTGTGTACGTGACAATATTCTAATAGTTAAACCAGGTTAGAAATATAAATTATTTTACATCTTCTGACAAGCTGAACTATTTTTACGTGCTTCAGATGCATTATTGCATACCAGAACAATAGTTGACATCCAAGTGTCCTACTTTAAAATATAAACTTGTCAATTTGTTATAAATCACATCACAGAAATGGCCATGTCACTTTATTGGTTTAGAATGCTTATAAACAACCATTATAAATAATCCAACTTGCATAACATAAACATCACATCATCAAATAACCTCCTTCCAGTTTTCAGAACTGGGGCAGCTTAAACTTTATTACCAACGAATACATCCCCCCTCCAGATTCCAGGGGGTGACCCAACCACACAAAATGCCAGGACAGGAAGGGAGGGAGGGAACTCTTCTTCTTTTCGTCCTGGACGCTTCAGAGGAAGCCATAACCCTTCTGCAGCCCTTATATACTGTAGCCTTCCCAGGGAAATCCAGAAGCTTCCAAGATTTCCCATTGGTTACCCATATTCCTCTTCAGAAATATTTAAAAGGGACAGTACCCTTAACACCCTACCCCTTAACAGTAACCTATTAAACTAAAATAAAAGGGGCCGGGTGGCCCCAGTCCCAAGAAAGAAGGCCCAAATGGTTGAGCCTGATTTTTACATGGGACTATAGGCCACACCCGCCCCCCACCTATTCCCCAGATACAACCACAAATACCAACACCACACCATGTTTTGGCAGAAATAGCCACGGCACTTTATTGGTTTACAATGCTTATAAACAACCATTATAAATAATCCAACTTGCACAACATAAACATTACATCATCAAATAGTCTCTGCCCAGTTTTCAGAATTCAGGCAGCTTAAACTTTATTACCAACGAATACATCCCCACCAGCCGGACCTGTGGAACAAGCCCGGCCTACCTCACATATGTGGCCATCTCAATGCTGTATTGCAGCCCTAAAGTAAAGATATTGGCACCTACATCCAAAAGGTGGACCCCATCTTGCCTATATAGCTCCGGGGTTTCCGCCTTCCAGGTCCATGTGCCGATATGCAAAACCCCCCAATAACGGCAGAAATTAAATAAAAACAAATGCAGCGATATTTGATATATCACTTACTCATGTGAAAAAATATATATAATTGCTGTGGGCAATACGCGAGTAAATGTTGGAGCAACTTGAATTCCCAAACAAAGAATGTAAATGGTAAAAATATATATAAAAGAAATAAAAAATTGAAGTAAACATCAAAATATCAAAAATTATTAATTTCAGCAAGTCCACAGTGAGAAAAAAAAAAAAAATATATATATATATATATATATATATATATATATATATATATATATATATATATATATATATATATATATATATATATATATATATATAAATAATAGAAGCAAGCAAGTGCCCAGTAAAAGAAGTATAAAAATATTGAAGTAAACATCAAATATCAAAAATTCTTAATTTAAGTGCACAGTGAAAAATAAATATATATATTCAAAACTTATTTTCAGCAAGTCTACAGTGGAAAAAAAAATATAATGTCCCATAAAGTGACTCTGTGATGATGATCCAAATAATATTAACCGTGACTTCACACACATGCCCCCCCCCGTGTGACTGCGCTCACCTCCAATTGTGTGACCGCACAATTAAGTTTGGTCCACCACAGCAGCTGAAGAACCTCTGGGCTCTAAGTAGCAGGATTTGCAGGCTCCTCCAGGTGTAATCCAAGGATGGTATCCTCAATTTAAAATACAAAGGAGGCCAGATAGTGCATTATCATTTAAATATAGAAATTTATTGTAGATAACATCAGGGTACTCACACTTTATGGGTGCTTGCAGCGCACCAGGCTATAGAAAACGTACAATGTTAAAATCCTCTCCAAATGATTTGCAGGCTTATGTGAATCAGCAGCTAGCTCAGAGAGCAAGTGACTGTCTCCTCCATTGTCCTGGCCCCTCCCCTACACTTGATGACACAGGACAATCACGTGTCTTCCTCAGGGGATTCTGCATCTCCAGATCCCGCCGAGGAAGGCATATGTTCGCCCTGTGTAATCACGCTAATGCACTCTGGCCTCTTTTGTATTTTAAATTGAGGATACCATCCAAGGTGAGCGCAGTCACATGGGGGGAGCACGTGTGTGAAGTCAAGGTTAATATTATTTGGATCATCATCACAGAGTCACTTTATGGGACATTATATTATATACAGTATATATATTTTTTCACTGTAGACTTGCTGAAAATAAGTTTTGAATATATATATATTTTTTCTCAATGTGGACTTGCTGAAATTAAGAGATTTTGATATTTTGATGTTTACTTACATTTTTTATATTCCGTTCACTGTGCACTTGCTTGACAACAAGTATTTAATTGAAATATATATTTTACCATTTATATTTTTTGTTTGGGAAATCAAGTTGCTCCAACATTCACTCACGCATTGCACATGGCAATTATATATATATTTTCACCTGAGTGAGTGATATAGCACTGCATTTGTTTATTTTAATTATTTTATACACAGATTATGGTAGTGTGAATATGCTTAGCGGCTGTGGATTGGTTCTCTTGTGTTTAAAACATTCTTTGGACACTCTTCATTGGTAGCTCGCAAGACATCTATCTATAATGGCATAAATGTAGCCATCGCCCGATTGACTCTCTTCCTCATTTTCTCCATTACTCTATGCAACGGGGAAGATAGCCAAATCAGTCGTGGAGCTCAGAAAACACAATGGTTGTACTCGGGCAAGGTAGATGAAAACAATAAAGATCCCTCTTAATCGTAAACAAAAGGTCCAGAGTGCGGGTGTTACCCAAATCATTACCTCCCAGATGAACTATCAGTATAGAGGGAGGCGGCCAAATCTGACACAACTGAGACAAATGAAAATATAGCTGGTGCCACTTCATACCCCGCACACCCTTCCAGTACACAGTGAAGGATTCCAGCTGTAATGACAGATTAACAGAGTACTTGCATTGAGCCGCATGTTTCCGTGCCCTGTATATATAGGAGTGGCCCAGAATCCATAAATAATGAAAAAAACCTATGGAAATCAAAGGGAAAGGTTAGGCCTGATATATGTTTTGAAACAATGGGATTTCCATCTACCCATACCCATTATGGCCGAAGCCGGAAGAACCTTTGCAGCAGCGTCAGCTGCTGCCCCATCATAAAAGAATGAGAGGAGAACTTCAAATTGTGCAAACCCAATTTCTCCATACAGCGCTTCAACACATAGGTAAACTGATACTTAGTGAGGGGGGACAAATCCAAATGCATTAGAAAATGGTCAACCCCCCGGACGAACCGCCCAGAAACAGCTTACCACCACCACCGAGCACACAGAGACATCTCCGCATGCGGATAAAGTAATTCCGAAACACGAAAAGCTCCAAAATAAGCCAGCACAAAAGCCGTTTGAAAAAGCAAGGCCTCATAACTCATAAAGCATACCACCAACGTGGTCTCACAAATCTGTTTCAGCAGATCAAAACAAATGAGCCTCCTACTGTCTGGGGCGAAGTGTCGTTTCCTGCACCCCTTCAATAACTGCTTCACCGAGAAAAAACTAGAGCAAGGCGGGAGCCTTCACAGGCAAAAGAAATAGGATACCCCAGCTAGGGTCTTTGCAATGTAGCTGTAAGAAAGCTGTTTATCCATCAGGGAGACCAGAAAAGACAGGATAGCATGTTCAGACAGTGCATCCCAAGCAAAACTGGCACTGCCAGCAAAAGTCATCCACTTCCTCCAAGCAGTAGAATAATCCACCCATGTACGAGGAGCTACTGATTGCCTAATAACTTAAAAAACTGGTGTCAAATCAGCTTCCAAAGGTAGTCTGAGCACCGTACACCCTCTGTGTCCGCTCCCAGAAGCAATTGTCCAAAACGCTGCATCTGGAAACAGGAGAGATAGTCAGCTCCTACATTTAAAACCCCCGACGTGTATTTAGCCTTAATCCATACATTACATTTTAGGCATAAAAAAACAATTAGCACAAAATTTTATCAACAAATAACAAACCCGAAGAGAGACAATTGAAAAAAACTCCCTTATTTTCAGTCTCCACCAAAATGCGCTTGTTGGCAAAGAAATGCCCCCACAGCGAGACAGCCACCAGTATCGGGAAAAGCTTGAGGAGCACAATGTTCCACGTAACCTTTTTATGAATCCAAGCCGCCGGCCAGGCACCGAAACTCCAATGTGACTCCCAGATAGCTGCAAAGCCTTTGGAACCAGCCGCATCTGTGAACAAGTGGAAATCCAGTGCAAAAATAAAATCCGACTGAAAAAGAGACATACCATTGAAAGCTTGCAAAAATCCCTCAAAACAAAAACCTAAAGAGCTGAAAGCTGACGGGGCAAATGGCAAAAGCTGAAAAGCAGACTTAATGTCCACTTTAGCTAGGAGGGCCCCCCCGGCCGCACGCCTTAATCTTGACAATTGCTTCCTCAAAGGTTGCATAAGCGACCGAACACGAAGTCACATCAATGTCATCATTCAATGAACCTCCCTTAGGGAAAGAGAGGTGTCAAATTAAGCGGAAGGTGTTAGGCTCCTTCTTAGGAAATACCCCCAGCTGAGAAATGCGGAAATTCTCAAATGGGGAGAAGAAAAATGCCCCGCCATGCGCCCTTCCGCTATCTCCTTAAAAATCCTTTCCGTACCACCTCTGTAAAACTGTAATTTTAGCAGTAGGCCTCCTCTGTAAATCTAAAGTGGTAACCTGTAAAGGCTTTTAAAGACTTTTAAAAATGTATATAGTTTGTCGCCGCTGCACGTTTGTGCGCAATTTTAAAGCATGTAGTGTTTGGTATCCATGTACTCAGCCTAAGATCATCTTTTTTATTTCATCAAACATTTGGGCAATATAGTGTGTTTTAGTGCATTAAAATTTTAAAAAAGTGTGTTTTTTCCCCAAAAAATACGTTTGAAACATCGCTGCGCAAATACTGTGTGAAAAAAAAATGCAACATCCACCATTTTAATCTGTAGGACCTTTGCTTTAAAAAAAATATATAATGTTTGGGGGTTCAAAGTAATTTTCTTGCAAAAAAAATATTTTTTCATGTAAACAAAAAGTGTCAGAAAGGGCTTTGTCTTCAAGTGGTTAGAAGAGTATGTATTTTGGGGTGTAATTCCACATATGCCCATGGCATGTTTGAGCAATATATCCTTTAGTGACAATTTTGTGCAAAAAAAAAAAAAAAAAAGTTTGTCATATTCCCGCAACTTGTGGCAAAGTATAAAATATTCCATGGACTCGGGGCGTGGTTTGGAGCCGCTCTAAGATGGACGCGTTGTGCTGAAGCTCCCGTCCATGAGGTCCAGCTTCTTCAGCGAAACGGCACCTTACACCAACCTGCTATGGTAAGGACAGCTCGCAGTACCGCAGCATCCAGATCCAGGTCCCCTCGGAACCAAAATCTCCCGCGGGAAGAGCACATCCCTGAGATCTTCCGACCCCGGCCCAGAGGCGCCATGCAGGCCGCTCAGCCAGCCGCCTCGAGTAGATCACAACCCCAGAGCGCCAGCCCCCTCAGCTCGGGCAGCCAGAGCCAACCAAGCATGGGGTCGGACCAGCGGCATCCGCCCGCTGTAAACCTGGAAGATCTCCATAGCGTCGCTGCGGACATTAAAAATACCCTGATGGCAGCTATTTCAGACATGAGGTCTGACCTACAAGCAATCTCGCTCAGAGTGGAGGAGGTTGAAACTACCCAAACACGCCATGAGGCTTCCCTATGCCATGTGCAGCAACTCACAGAGTCCCATGCTGTACACCTGAGAGACATCAACCGCCACATGGAGGACCTCGATAACCGCGGGAGACGCCGCAATCTCAGATTTAGAGGGATCCCGGAGTCGATCGACTCACAGCAGTTGTCTCAATCGGTTGCTACTATCGTGAATGAGCTATTAGACAGACCCCAAGATACCCCGGTCGCCTTCGAATGCATACACAGAGCACTGAGGCCTAGGGGAAGAGACACAGACCCCCCCAGGGACACAGTTTGCTGCATTATAGACTTCTCCCTGAAGGAAGATATCTTGCGGTCATCTAGAAATAGAAACCAGATAATCTATCAAGGCTCAAGCATCAAGATCTATCAAGATCTCTCAAACATCACCCTGCAGAGGAGACGTGAGCTGAGGCCTTTGCTGGACACTCTCAGAGCCAGATCCATCGTGTACCGCTGGAAATTTCCTTTTGGCCTTTCTGCGACACACCAGGGCCGCACAGCACTCCTAAGGGTCCCAGAAGACCTGGAACACTTCTGCTCTACACTAGACATCCCAATTATGGCCCTGCCGGATTGGTACAGTGACTTCCGTCTCCCACAGATGCACAGAGCGACGTCCATGGATGGCATAGCAGAAGCAGGCAACTTCCACCTTGGCCGCCGCCGACATCACCAAGCGCCTCATCACTCACCACTGAGAGATTCGGGTATGCCGAGGAACGGCAGCCCCACAGCCTCACCTGCCCATCGCAGGGCCCGGATCACTTAAAGGAACGGTAATATTTCTCTCATACCCCTGTTTGACATTGGAGTCGATTTGAAAGTAGCTCTAACAGATATTCACTCCTGACATATGTCATCAAGTACCTGTGAAAGTCGTTTAGACGCTCCATTGCCCTCCCGGGCACATAACGATGATCTTGGATGGTCCCTGTCCTCTCCCTGATGATGTACTACACCCATGCACTTACATCACTACCTTCTTGGCCTCACCACTGCGAGACCAGGATATTACCCTCATCTGCATCCAGATCCACAGAAACAAAGATAATGCTCCACTTGCCCATGGAAATGCACTGCCTCTAATACCCCCGGAGTAGAATAGATGATACTATCGGTAGAGCTCATCCTGATCAAGTACACAGATCCGAAACTTGAAGTCACCTGAACAGGAGGACAAGTACAGCCGCTCAGACACGTTGTTAAGGACTTCCCTAGTAGACAGATTTTACCTCTCCAACTCCTTTCTTCCCTCCATACGCCCCTACTCTCCTCCCTCTACCTATCCTTTTCACTTGGGGCACTGTCCATAATTCTCTCCCTTCTTAAAAACATTTCTGTACTTCACCCCAATGCCTATATCCTAAAATACTAGTCTCTCTTCCTAATAACTACTTGTAAGATAAATGGAGGCGTTTATACTATGTTTAGATCTAATGGTTATACCATATTGCCTAACCTTCCCCCTGTTTTTCTTCCCTTTAATAACTCTAACGTTTAAACCATAGGTACAGGGATCGCTTTAGATGGCTCGAATGTCGAAAGGGGCGGGCTCAGGTAAGCGAAACACATCACAACAATCTATCTGTCCAACAATCATATTATACACAACACCAATTTGACTCCCCTACTCAAAATTTATAATACTTATTAATTACCAACCGGTGGACGACAAATCACAGGATTATCACCCCGGGATTGCAATGGAGCGTGCCCCCCTCGACACCAGTGAGAGCCTACAGCAGACTCACCCTTTCTTTTACAGGTACGAACATTAATGTTAAAAGGTTGCTAAGTAGAACCAGGTTAGACTCCAGTTGAGCAAGTTTGCTCAATATTTTGTGTGTTTTTTTTTAGTTGAACTGGGCTAGGATGATTACACACCCACAAACTTTACTTCACGATTGTGTACTTCTTTAAAAAGTTTGGTTTTATTAAATTGCTATAACACCATACAACTTCAGACCATCTCCCACAAGAGATAGGATGACACTGTCACCTCCCCACAAACATCTGATACCTACATCAGATATAGACAACTCCCTAAATATACAATTTAAACAAGAACCTCTCAGAAGAATAAGAATCAGAACACCCTTCACACTTCCAGACCTCCTACATAAAGGACACTATACGGATAATATAACACCATAGTCAGATATCACTTCATGCTCCAATAGGGCTCACAGTTACGCTTCAACAACATACACGTTAGAGCCCTGATTCTCAAGTCAAGCAATGACACAGATAGCTTTACACGACCTCTTCGGGACACAGGGCATCCGTCCTCTATCGAGCGTCGCCTTTCACTCCCGCCAACAGCGGAATCCAGTGGTTCCTGCTGATCCACACCGGTCCCCCACGAAGTTTAAAAGTGGGCTTGCTGGTCAACCCACATAACCGGTTTTCCCAGAGTACTTTTCTTAAAGTTACACTCTACTACACCCTCCCCTCCCTTTCACACACCAACCCATAATTCCAATCCCTAAACGTCAACCCCCCTCCCCTTCTTTTTCTTTCTTTCTCCTCTTCTCCTCTGCTAGCTCTCTTCCTACATCCCCAGTACAAATTCTATCCAGTCTCCGACTCCTCTTGGTCTATAACCACAATCCCTAGCTACTATACCCTGAAAAGGCAAGCATGACTCTACGCCATTCCACATCCAATACCAGTTCGCTGAAAGTCATATCTATTAATGCTAAAGGTCTCAACCTCCCTGAAAAGCGATCGCAGCTACTAGCCCAGATACGCAGCGCAAAGGCGGATGTAATCTTCATACAGGAGACTCACTTCTGTAGTACAAATGTCCCCAAACTGACGAGCCATTTCTTCCCCCATGGGTATCATGCCACCTCACCTGCTTCAAAGACAAAAGGGGTCTCTATACTCCTCTCCAAAAATATACCTTTACAAATAATAGACACATTGATAGATGAACAGGGTAGATTCATTTTCCTTAAAGGCACATTCAAAAACAGACCAATCACCCTAGCAAACATATATAGCCCTAACACTTCCCAAGTACCATTCTTCCGCACACTAACAAGGGAACTGTCAACCTTCCAGGAGGGTCTCTTGATCCTGGGGGGAGACTTTAATGTCCCTCTAGATCCCATTGTAGACTCTTCTACAGGTAAATCCTACCTTCCTTACAGAGCTCTAAAACAGATAAAAAACTGCCTACAAGAACTTTCCTTGCACGACACGTAGCGAACCCTCCATCCAAAAGACAAAGACTACACCTTCTTCTCTGCCCCCCACAATAAATACTCCCGTATTGACTACTTGTTCCTTTCCCAACCTGACCTCCACACCCTCTCAACAGCGACAATAGACCCCATGATACTCTCAGACCACCATCCCATCTCCATTTTGATCAATTTTCCAGATACCCCCCACAGACCCTACTTGTGGAATCTAGATCACACACTCCTAACAGATGACATAAAGATAAAAGAAATCCGTTCCTGCCTGGAGGATTACTTCACAGAAAATAACACCCTAGACACGTCCCCCCTGACGCAATGGGAAGCGCACAAATGTGTCATAAGAGGGAAATTAATATCCCTCACAGCTTCCATCAAAAAGGCCAAGAAAGCCACTCTATCCAATCTTTTCCTGAAACTCAAGAAACTCGAAGCCTCCCATAAACAAACTCTAGCACTACACACCCATGCAGAACTAACAGAGATCCGCACACTCATCAAAGATGAAATATATTCCAACCTCAGGAGAAAATTCATTCTTTCGCACAAGCTATATTATGAATTCGGAAACAAGAGTGGCAGACTCCTGGCAAGGGCCTTACGCAAACAAAAAGCTAATAGTACAATACACAAACTACAATCCGAGTCCGGAACAACCCTTACAAAAAATGATGACATAGCAAAGGAATTCGCGAAATATTACTCCTCCCTCTACGACTTACGCACATCTGAGCCCACATCTACCCCCGCTTCATTAAGATCCCGAAACATTAAATCCTTCTTAGATCAAAATACCCCCGGAAAAATAACAGCAGAGGTTGCAGCCTCTCTTGAAACACCAATCACTCCCACGGAATGGTCTCAAGCACTTAAACAGCTTAAACCTGGCAAAAGCCCAGGTCCAGATGGCCTCCCGGCGGTCTACTATAAAACATTTAAGGACACTCTCCAAACTCCATTCCTTAGAACTTTTAACTCCCTCTTCCCTACGAATCCCCTTACAGGCGGAATGTTAGAAGCCCACATAGTAGTCATCCCCAAAGAAGGGAAGGACCCTTCCCACACAAGCAATTATAGACCGATCTCTCTATTAAACGTAGACATAAAAATCTTCTCTAAAATATTAGCCAACAGATTGCTAACCCTTCTACCCTCTATAATATCACACGACCAAGTCGGATTTATCCCCGGACGTGAAGCTCGGGATAACACGTGCAAAGCAATTAACTTACATCACCTGATCACACACACGAAGCAAAAAGGTTTCTTCTTGTCGCTGGACGCGGAGAAGGCGTTCGACAGAGTATCTTGGGATTACATGTCAGCAGTTTTACAAGCCATAGGGCTTGGCCCTCAGATGATTGGACTTATCATGTCTTTATACAGCACTCCCTCAGCGAAAGTAAGGGTCAATGGTACTCTGTCGAACGCCTTCCAGATCCGTAACGGAATGAGACAGGGGTGTCCTCTTTCACCCCTCTTGTTCGTACTAACCCTAGAACCCTTTCTACGGAAAATTAAACTTAACCCAGACATAAAGGGAATTCACTCACCAGAAAAGGAATATAAGTATGCGGCTTACGCGGACGTCATACTACTATTCCTCTCACAACCACTAACTACCTTACCAATCCTATTAGCGGAATTTAAGCTCTTCCAATCCCTATCTAATCTGAAGATTAACTTCACCAAATCCTTCGCTCTCAACATATCGCTATCCCAATGTATAGTAACCCAATGTAAACACAACTTTCCGTTCCAATGGAAACAAAACTCGTTAACATACTTAGGGATTCAGATCCCATCCACACTATCTGATCTATATGTTAAAAATTTTCTCCCTCTTTTAAACAGACTTTCCTCAGACTTAGAAGCATGGAACAAATTGACATTTTCATGGTTTGGCAGAGCGGCCATCTTAAAAATGAACGCTCTCCCCCCGCATACTATATCTCCTACAGACGATCCCAATACAGATTCCCCCCATGTTTTTCAAAACATATAAACAGATCTGTTCTAGGTTCTTATGGGGTGATCATAGACACAGAATTAGCCACCACCTGCTTTCACGACCAAAAAGCTTGGGGGGAATAGGCCTTCCTAACATTACCAATTATTACATGGCCACCCACCTTACCAGGATAGTTGATTGGAATGTTCATACCCAACAGAAAGACTGGGTCTCCCTTGAAGCTTCCCTCACGAAACTAGAACTGCAATCACTACCTTGGATTTCCCTTAACCGAATCCCACGAGATATTCAAACACATCCGACAATAGGCCCCACCCTACGATGTTTTCATCTGATTTGCAAATCTGTCCCGATCTCCTCCACCCCTAGCCCACTGACACCCATAAAAATGAACCCGGACTTCCCACCAGGTATGCACCAACTGTTTCTAGATGACAACCTGCCACAGGGACAAATCAAAGCTCACCAATTTCTTCAACAAGGCAAAATACTCTCCGCTACGCAAATCGCAGCACGCTTTGAAAAAACGCCTATACCACAATGGACATTTTTAATGATAGCACACTACCTACAAAATCTGGATAAGAAGGGCCAATGTTCAAGACAGCTCACACCCTTCGAAACGCTATGCACCAAAACGACACCACAAACGCACCTTATCTATCAAATACATAACATGCTTTTCGGGGACCATAAGGCAAGTGACAGTCAGTTCTGTAGGAAATGGGAGAAAGATTTAGCCATACAAATCATGGAAGAAGGTTGGGAGAGAATTTTTTCACACATACACAAAGGCTCAATTAATGTCTCCACCCAGGAAAATGGGTTCAAAATTCAGTCGAGATGGTACCATACCCCAACATTACTTCACAAGTTTAAAACCAACATCCCTGACACATGCTGGAGGTGTCATCAAGAAAGAGGCACTCTACTCCACATTTGGTGGTCCTGCACCCCCCTCCAGGCCTTTTGGTCAGAGGTTCACAGAATATGCAGACAGGTTACCACATATAACCCAGAATTCACTCCAGCTCAATTTCTCCTACATCTATCCTCTTTACTATACAAAACCTACCACAAATCATTACTGATGCACATGATCAATGCGGCAAAACAATGCATCCCCATACACTGGAAATCAAACAAGATACCCACCCTGGCAGAATGGTTCGTCAGAATAAACAAAATATCAGAGATGGAAAAATTAATACATATCGCTAAAGATACACCGACGAAATTTAGCCACATATGGGCATGCTGGACTCACTTTCAGACTCAGTCCGAATACAAGACCATCTTGAATCTTCCCACATAAAGTGATAGAGTAAACAGAGAGCATCACCCACACATACACAAAATATATAATCATATTTTATTCCCACCTCACCAAAGACCTATCCCCGTTTCCAAAAAACACTCAAATGCTATGTAAATAGCTAGACAATTATAACATTAACCAGAGGAGTCAGAGACATCTCAGCCCCACCCCTCCCATCCTCCCTGCCCTCTTCTTCTGGCCCTACCTCCCCCTTATCCACCCTTCCCTCCTCCCCCATCCTCATTCTCTCCCAAGCCAGGCTGCATATAACCATCACAAGCTGGTAGATCACCCTCGCTACATACCAATTGAATACCCAACTTGTGAATTACATGTCAGAGACACATGAGAGCTTTCTTGAAGAAGAAAGAAAGACCCGCCATACTATTGCTGACACAAAAGTACTCCTTGACTTGAGTTCTTCCATGAAAATAAACCAACTCTCTACCTCATATAAAATATATGACGGTGAACAGAAAAAATGGCAAAAGAGTCTTAGGTATAGAGTTGATTACACCTCACGGTTACAGTTACATGTTGGGTTCACAACCCCCTAGCATCTATAATAGTATGTATGCGATCTTTAGGCCCGGCTAGGATATCTCTCAAGACATAAACTTATACTGTACTAGATTTCATAAGCTATGCTTACTGTGGTTTGTATCACAACTGCTGTAAAAACTTTATAATCTTCAATAAAATATTTGAAACAAAAAAAAAATATTCCATGGACTCAACATGCCTCTCAGCAAATAGCTTGGGGTGTCTACTTTCCAAAATGGGGTCATTTGGGGGGGGGGGGGTTGTGCTATCTGGCCTTCAAAACTGTGATAGGTAGTGATAGGTAGTGAGGAGTGAAATCAAAAATTTAAACCCTTAGAAATCCTGAAGGCGGTGCTTGGTTTTTTTGGGTTCCCGTATGCAGATAGTCTCCCAAAAAGTCTCACACATGTGGTATCCCCGTACTCAGGAGAAGCAGCAGAATGTATTTTGGGGTGTAATTCCACATATAACCATGGCATGTATATCATTTAGTGAAAACTTTTTTTTTTGTCATTTTTCAATCACTTGGGACAAAAAAATTAAATATTCAATGGGCTCAGCATGCCTCTCAGCAATTTCCTTGGGGTGTCTACTTTCCAAAATGGGCCATTTGGGGTGGTTTGTACTGCCCTTCCATTTTAGGACCTCAAGAAATGGGATAGGCAGTCATAAACTAAAAGCTGCGTAAATTCCAGAAAATGTACCCTAGTTTGTAGACGCTATAACTTTTGCGCAAACCAATAAATATACACTTATTGACATTTTTTTACCAAAGACATGTGGCTGAATACATTTTGGCCTAAATGTATGACTAAAATTACTAAAATTTTATTGGATTTTTCTTATAACAAAAAGTAGAAAATATAATTTTTTTCAAAATTTTTGGTCTTTTTCCATTTATATTGCAAAAAATAAAAATCGCAGAGGCAATCAAATACCATAAAAATAAAGCTCTATTTGTGGGCAAAAAAGGATGCAAATTTTGTTTGGGTACAACATTGCATGACCGCGCAATTACCAGTTAAATCAACGCAGTGCCAAAATGTAAAAAGTGCTCTGGTCTTTAGGCAGCCAAATGGTCCGGGGCTGAAGTGGTTAATCAGGAAGACTGCTACACAGAATGTGCACCAACCTGAAGGTGACATTGCACAGCCCACATCAAAGATAGCCACCGATTAATCAGGGCAGCAGTGTCCAATTGGACAGCTGCTCCCCTGATGACGCTTACGGAATCCTCAGAGTAACCTGGTTTCCCCCTTGTTTTCCACCCTCATTCCACAGCAGCCGATGAACAGCGCCGCCGTCGCAGGGAGGCTAAATTACATCTGCCTACATGTAGATTTTTTTTGTACTGAATATATGCATGCAGATCTCTCCAATCCCCATAAGATCATACAATTTGTGACTCATGAGTGTCTTTTTAAATTGGGGGGCCCTTTGCAGATAACACAAATCTATTTGCAAATGTCCCTTTCTTGTATTTTTCCATCCTTTCTTACACTCACATGGAGCAATTCATAAGGGGGTTGTAGACACCCTTTAGAATTGCCTCACAGCGCAGAACCAAAAGCAATGGTGTCTAAATCAGTGTGTGTCTGCACTAAGAAAGGAGTGTCCACACTGGATACTTTTTCCTCAGTGCCTTCACTCCCTCTCTCCCTGGCCACTGTGCCCATCACACTAACAAGAACGTGGTTGAAGACAGAGCCTGATGGGCAGCTATGAGACTAGTTCCCAATCAGATCCGCTTTACTTTTGAATTACAGCCCATGGTAGTGGGAGGATCCATAGTCGGTATTCAGTCCAATAGTGGTCTCTCAGTTGCTCTGCACTCACCCAGTGATAAGTCATTCCCAAATATGGTCAATGCCATCACCTGTATCCCTGTTTATATTTAGGTTTCAGTTGGGGAAACTCTTGGCCAGCAGCTGAATGAGGCCGGCATGCAGCTCTGTGTGGAAAGCTGTCATGTAAATGACAGCTTCCTAGCATGGGCATGGCCTGCTGTTTGTCCTGGAGTACCCCTGTACACCAGCTCAGAGTTGATATTACCACTAGTTTCCTAATCCAAGAACTGGTGCAATTCTATAATAATTTGTTGCAGCCATAGCAATACATAGGTTCTTAAAGTTGCGGTAAAAAGGATTACACAAATTTTCCGCACATGCCGATACTGTTATGACACTGACACAAATGCTTACCAGAATTAGGTACAGGTAGTTCTTAAAGCCCTACGCGGGGCAAAACAGTTTTCCCTTGCAGTGGGGCTGTGCCTGCACTGCAAGGGTTAAGTACTAGTTTTGTCTAGGAGAAAAAAAAAAGCCTGATCCTCTGCTCCACTGGCAAACAGTATTCTCCCAGGATCCAGCAGTGGACTGTTACTGGTGTCTTCACGTCCAGAGAAGATCTATGGAGTCTGCTCTGGCCTTGAAGACATCAGGACTCAAGACCACTAGAGCATGTAAGTTGAGGTAGGGTGATAGGGTAGTCGTCACATCTTCCATGTTCACTTCTAGTTGGGCACCAAGCAAGGGTCAAATGAGAGCCCTTGCCCCCTCCACCTGTCCAGTGTACCACCGTTACTTCACTCCTAGCAACTGTATGGGGTCCCACCATGCACCTAATGCATACACTTCACTTAATTCTTTCTCTTTCATACCTGTGTACAAGTTGAGGGCCCTGCGGTGCAAGTCTGCTCCCATTGCTATGGGAAACAGATTGGTGCAGAGAGAGTGCCGACAACATCTCCCAAAATCGTCCAAAATATTGTGCAGTCTTTTCCCTAACCTCCCTAGTCCTTAACTTCAGGCTTGTATTCTGGCTGCCCAAGCATACCTGCAGAGGAAAGAGTCCATATCTGGCTGAGTCCATGCTTGGTTTCCTCAGAAAAGACTGCAAGTCCCAGCAATCTTCCAAGGTAGCGACAAATCCAACCTTCCTTGGCACTAGAAATCCAGACTCCAACAATGGTGGGAAGGGAGCCCGGTTTCTCTTTTTAGTATTAGCCCCTTGTTAAGTCCCCCCAAGGTCCGGGCCTCTGTCCCTTTTATAGCACACAGGACAGGGGGTATTTTTCTTATTATGTATTTACTGTATATTTTATAATTTATGTATTTTTTTTTTACACACACTTTTTTTCTCTCTGCAAGTAAAGAGAAAGATAGATTATATATTGTCTCCCTATTCACAGAGAGAGAAACACAGGGCCTGGCTTCACAGTGACTGATCCCTGTGGTAGCCAGTCACAGGCTACCACAGCGATTAGGTGACCTGGAATCGGGATCCAGGTCTTGGTCGTTAGTATGGGACCCGGTGCTCTCAGTGAGACCCCGGTCTCTCTGCTGGGAGCATGCAATGCAGTGCGCTCCCAGCACACAGGGAGATGCGCATATGAAAAAAGCCCAGTGCAGTGGAGCTGCATATATGTGTTATGTTGGCAGTAGAGATGGGAAAGAAGTTCAGGCCAAGTATGAGTTCGGCCCCAAACATTGACTGTTCGGGTGTTTGACGAACACCTGAAATTTCAAATTTCAGTGCACTCGGAGATATGTTCACCCACCGAGCGCACAGTGAATAGGTTGTTAAGGAGTGGGCCGGGAAGCCAGACGCTACATCCTTAACAACGCATGAGTCATCTGCTGTCAGCCCCGCTGACAGTTGAATGAAAAAATAAACATTGCAAAATTTGCCGGAAATAGAATAAAAAAAAAACACGTGGGGGTCCTCCCCATCCATACCAGGCCCTTTGGACGATTTTCTCACCATCGTCGGAGTCTGGATTTCTAGTGCCAAGGAAGGTTGAATTTGTCGCTACCTTGGAAGATTGCTGGGACTTGCAGTCTTTTTTGAGGAAACCAAGCATGGACTCAGCCAGATATGGACTCTTTCCTCTGCAGGTATGCTTGGGCAGCCAGAATACAAGCCTTAAGTTAAGGACTAGGGAGGTTAGGGAAAAGACTGCACAATATTTTGGACGATTTTGGGAGATGTTGTCGGCACTTTCTCTGCACCAATCTGTTTCCCATAGCAATGGGAGCAGACTTGCACCGCGGGGCCCTCAACCTGTACACAGGTATGAAAGAGGGAGCACCCCTCCCTCTGAACCATACCAGGCCACATGCCCCCAACATGAATTATAAATAAAAACACACACTTTTTGACAAGTCCTCTATTAAAAAAATAAAAAACAATGTCCCTCGATGTAGATCCATCATTAATCAGGACGACCGCCACCGCACCGAAAAAACAAAAAGAAAAAAATCTCCACCCTCAACGAAGAATAACTGCCAACTGTCTGCTCCTCCATTTGACAGTTTTTAAATAGGTAAGGGGCGGAGCCACCTAGCGACGTTACCTGGTGCATGCTGGGTCAATGATGTCACATGGGGGTGGTACCACCAGGTGACAGTTGCCAGGTGGCCTTGCCCCTTACCTGTTTAAGAAACGGTCAAACGGAGGAGCAGAGCAGGCAGTCAGTGGTTAGACTTCGTCATGGGTGAAGCATAGTAAACTGTGTTGTTGTTGTGTTAATGAACAGGAAGTCATTCAGCACAGAGCAGTTCTCATTCATTCACTGTCCAGTTCAACTGAGGCTGCAGAGAAAGGGATTGGGGAATCTCTGTCCTCAGTTCCTTTCTTTGTCTCAAAAGTGAGACATCAGGGGTCTTCAAGCCCCCCAACAGGGCTCCTGAAAAACATAAAACTTAAAAAACGTAAAAAATTAAAATAATAAAAAAAAACTACTGACACCATCCTCTGACCTACTGACAAAGTTCAGTGCTCTACTGACTGACACCATCCACTGTCTTACTGACACCAAGCTCCACCATACTGACATGTCCACTGCTCTACTGACATTGTCCAACACATTATATATATATATATATATATATATATATATATATATACACACACACAAACATGTGTGTTTGGGGTGCACACCCTTGGCACTCCAGATGTTTTTGAACTACATTTCCAATTATGCTCATGCACTCTGCAGTATAGTAGAGCATCATGGGAAATGTAGTTCCAAAACATCTGGAGTGCCAAGGTTCGCCAGCACTGTCTTAAAGCAATAGGCTGCACACACCTATGACAGGAGGTAAGGGTGAAATTCCAAATTTCTAATAGTATATTAAGTTCAGCAATGTGGGGAGTGTGATGTAAATGTGAAAAATGAAACAGTGCGGTTAATTTGTTAAAGGAGTTAGGAATCTCCACTGAATAAATTATCTCTCTGTCATCTTTTATACCTAAAGTGAACTTAGTACGGTCTTCAAAACAAGATGGGTTGGTAAAATGTTGATCATAGTAAAATGCATTATAAGTTGTGTTAAACTTGTAGAGTTTGAAACTGTTGGTTATGCTATCTCACTTGTAGTAAATTTAATGAGTGGAGAGCTGCTGGGGTCATTAATTTGGTTCTACCCCCAGGAGTTCCTTTACTTTGAGAAAAGTTGCTTTCTTTGGTTCCTTTGGTGATTCCTCAGTCACTTTTGCCCATTTTAGGTCCACCAGAAACTCTATCTTGAATTGTTTATCACCATAATCATTTGAATATTCACTTCTTTTGGTATTCCGCTTACCTATTATAGCCTCATGGCTACCTTTTATATTGTATCCTGTAACCTGGAATGTTTGTTACCTTCTTATGATAATAATAATAAAAACTGATTGAAATAAATGAGGCTGGTGTTAGTGGTAGGCCCTTGTAGCAGTATGCAATGGGTGAAGCATTTGGCCACAAACATTCCTCCCCTGGGGTATAATTTACATTTTCTCTGGTATGAGCGAGGTGTGGTATGAGAATGCATGTAGGCCATGCTGGGACATCCTGCAGGTCTTAGCTGACCTAAAATATCTCATAACTAGCTTAGAGGTTTAATGTTTTGCTGTGTACTGGTTTAAACTCACATGGACCCCTGCCAGGAAAACTATTTTGCTTTAATAATACAGAAAAAAGAAAAGGGGGTATACATACATTGCAATTCCTACACTGCATTCTAAACAATATATAATAAAAGGAGGCAGTTGTTGGGGGACTTTTAGATCTTTTATTGAGTCCTTAAGATATTCTTCTTGGGTTAACAAATGATAGTGAAACAAGGAGAAACTTTTTAAAGCTGGCGTATTACATGGGAATGTAGGCCACACCTCTCCCCTCCCGAATACCTCAAAAATAACACCTAATTAATTAAAGATACTCAGCAACTTAGTTTGGCAAATAATAGGTTTGGCGCGTTTATTGGTGTAATAATTAATAAATTAACATAATTTTAAATATTTTTATTAATTCACAAAAATTCTCAACTTGCAAATAATAAATACAAAACAGCTCAGTCTTACAGGACTCAAGCAATACAGAATATCGTATAAACACAAGTCCCCAAATGCCAGGCTTATATTAACAAGGCCGGCCTACCCCACAACCACAGCCAATTCAACGCTATTTTGTAAACCAATGTTAAAAATGTCTAAATCTATGTCAGATAGGTGAACTCCATCTGCCCTATACAAACCCGCAAAACCACCCTCCAGATCCTTATTTCTATAGGAAAAACTTCTGATAAGCGGCATGCATTTTTCCATACATCTATTTACCTAACACCTAATTTTCTCCAAGTTTTTAAATTGGGCATCCTGCAGCCATAACAGCCTTGGAACTATTTCAGAAAAAATTATTGAGGTATTCAGGGAACCTAATTTAAATCGATGAAGGTCACGGTTCATTGAGAACAGCAGATCCAGCGTTTTCACTTTATCCACGTCATTACCCCCAAGGTGAACGATTAGTACATCTGGAACCGGCCACATTTCCAATAACCTGGAGAGATAAAAGCATAAATTAAACCATTGAAGGCCACAAATTCCTTTCCATAGAACTCAAAATTCCTCATAATCCAATGATAGATTGGGTGTATAGCACCTCTTTCTGGCTCTTT
Organism: Aquarana catesbeiana; assembly: GCF_042186555.1. Lineage (NCBI taxonomy): Eukaryota > Metazoa > Chordata > Amphibia > Anura > Ranidae > Aquarana > Aquarana catesbeiana. Next base: position 38,764,631 of record NC_133327.1, read on the forward strand.
TGTTAGCCCAAAAAATAAAAGAGTGACCCAGGATCCAAATCCATCTTCTACCACCTATAAAATTAAAGAGAGAGATCAGGTCTGACATACAATTGAAATCGGTGAGAATCACACCTGCCCAGTTTTTTAATAATAGCATCTTCCAGGCCCATCCTAGCAGCTTCGGTCGCTGCACCAATTCTAAAGGAATGGGAGGTAAAATTAAGTAGGCGTAGACCTAACTTCCTTAAGCATTTTTTTAGGACACTGTTAAATTGGTATCTAGTGAGGAGGAGTTCATTTAAATAAACCAAAAAGGGGCCCTAACTAAATGGCCTTATCAACATGTAATCGTTTACAATCCATAATGGACAAATCTCCACAACTATAAAGTGAGAGCCACACTCCTTTACCTGCTGAATCAGTTTAGAACTAGGAATAAATACATTTATTCCTGATCTATAAACCAAAACATGGTGTTTTAAAAGACCTGAACTTGACCTCTTATTTATTATTATTAACAATTCTGAAATTCTCATTGCTCTAAAAATGCTAACACAAATGCAGTTTTAAATAAAATAGCCTCAAATTCAGAGAACCATATAGAATTGGTAACTCTACATATTTATTTGAGTAATGGGATAGAAGTGGGCCACCTAGTATCTGAAAACAAATGATTCTTCCTATAACATTTAAGGGCTTGTTAAATTGAAGATGAATTAACAGGAAGGAAAGCCTAGCAACTTAAAGAAAAAGGATACACCTGCTAATATTTTTGTAATGTGGCTATAAGATGATTCTAGCTGAATTAGGGTGCATACAAATACTTGGATATCTTTTTCTGAAGGAGAATCAAACTGCTTATCAAATTCCTCTGAGAATTTAATCCACCGGAACCATTCAGCTGAATATTCAGCCCACGTACTATCAGCCACTGAATGCTTGATTGAATTCATCAGAATCTCTAAATTAGGTTCCATAGATGGTCTGGACATACTTGACCCTCCTTGTCTGCGTTGGGCAGTAGATGACGAAATTTGCTTATCTGTAACCGAGATAAGGCATCTGCCATTTGATTCTCCTTGCCTGGCACATGTTTTGCTTTAAGTCATATGTTAAAGTGTAAGCATAGAAAAACTAGGTATCTGAGTAATTTTATAACAAACATAGATTTTGTTGATAAACAATTAACTGCATAGATGACTCCCTTTATTAATATTCTTTTATTGGCAAATTTATCACCCCATATCTCTAATGCTACTACTAATGAGAATAATTCCAATAGAACTATGCTCTTAGTAGCTTTAAGTTGTTTCCATCTATCTGGCCATACACCGCAGCACCAGTGTGTATTCCATATCGCAGAAAAACCACAAGACCTAGCTGTGTCTGTATACAACTCCAGGTCAGATGAAAATACAAATTCCTCCTGAAAAAATGAATGCCCATTGTAAATGTCAAAGAATTGCATCCAAACCATAAGGTCTTCCTTAATCTCTAATGATAATCTGATGTGGGAAAATGGAGATTTCAATCCAGACATGGATAAATATAGGAGATGGGAGTAGCACTGTTAGCATTTGTCACTTTAACAAATCTATTCATTGAATCATTAGACCATACATTTGCATAATTGCTATCCTCATTAATAGGTGTATTAATTCTATCAGCTAAACTGTTAATGTATTCCATTATATTATTTAACACTTGTGATAACTCACCGTGACCGCTAGATGTTGCTGGTGTGTTAGCCTGTGCTGAGTTATGCAGGTGTTGCTCACTAATGCCTCCAGTGGGCACAATAGGTATTTCTTGTTCACTTTGACTGGAATTACTTGCCTGCCCAGACTAGCACTGGGTGGGATATGTTGAATAATTATGTCTGCTGAAGTTGCTTCCTCCTCAGCCATCCTAATGGATGCTGCTTTAGACGCCCGCCTCCCTCTGCTCCTGGGCAGTGAAGGGGATAATGTTCTCCTCCTCCTTTTTTCCCTAAGGCTGGTTCTTCTATTTACCTCAGAAGTAGACGCCTCTTCCAGCGGCACCATACTGGCTTCTTCTACCCCCAGAGAGGTATGCAGCCGAGTCGGCGGGCTGTGCTGGTTCTGCTGGCGGGTTTGAGGGCTGTGATTGTGGCCTGCCTCTGCTTGGACGGCTGCTAGGTACCTCTAATGGCTCGCAAACGTCCTCTTCTTGTACTTGCCCTCGCTGTCCTTCTTACGTTCCTCCCATTGCTAGGCACCGCTGCAGCCATTCCCCTCCACCGCTGTCCCTGGCCTGCTCCAGCACATGCCTCATAAGTGTCTTCGTCGCCATGTCAGCAGGAGCTCTAGTGACACAGCCCCTCTGAGCTTGTTGCTGACTCTGACCAACTGGTGAGGAAATTCCTGTGGGGCCAGCTTTATATAATGAGCCCCTTTCTGGAATGTTCTAATGCGTCATGTGACCCTTTAGAACATTCCCGGCGTTCATGTGACTAACCCGCAGTATGACCCCATGCCCTTTTTTTTAACTACCTATACGGGAAGGGGGCGGCCACATGCCCATGCTGATGGGCTCAAATCATTAAGCTCTTTCAGTCCATTCTAAACACTGCAGTTCAGATTGTAAAATAAGCAAAACTTACAGTATGCCAGACACTAAAGGAAGATGCATTTAAAATTCCTTGATGACGATTTTTACAAAGTGATTTTGCAAAACATAATCTATAATATTTAGTACACAAATTTGAATTAATCGTGAGCATGATAAAAGTATCTCATCTGATCAAAGTAGCAACATATTCTATAGTTTAAACCTATAAAAGTGACATAGCACTACCCAATCACAAATAGTAACATTCAAAAGAACCATGAATCTAATATTAAAAAGATGCTATAAAGTGTATAATAGTTCAAATACATAAATAGTGCAAACATATGCCAATATAGTGGCAAAATATATATGACCACTGTTAAAAAATACTAAAAAAAACAAACAATTCATATGTAAAATAGTCCATGCATCCAGAAGAATAAATACATACAGTCATGGCCAAAAATATTGCCACCCCTGTATTTCTGTCAGATAATGCACCACTTCACCCAGAACATTGTTTCAATTACATATGTTTAGGCATTCTCATTTTTATTTCTTTTGTATGTATTGGTATGACTCAAAAAAGTGAAGAAACAAAAAGCCAAATCTGACACATTCCACGCAAAACTCCAAAAATGGTCTGGACAAAATTACTGGCACCGTCTCAAAATTGTAATAAATAATTGAATTACAAGTGTGATGCTCCTGTAATTTGTAATTAAACTCACCTGTATCAATAAACAGGTTCTGACAATATAGAAATCACACTGGCAGCCAGTTAAAATGGTGTAAAATTGACTCAACCTTTCTGTTGTGTGTCTCTGTGTGCCACACGGAGCATGAAGAAGAGAAAGAGCAGCAAAGAATTGTCTGAGGATTTGAGAACAAAAATTGTGGAAAAGCATGGACAATCTCAAGGGTACAAGTCCATCTCCAGAGATCTCAATGTTCCTGTGTCCACTGTACACAACATTGTCAAGAAGTTTACAGCCCATGGCACTGTAGCTAATCTCCCTGGACATGGTCAAGAGAAAACTTGATCAAAGAGTTTGCCAAAACTTACCTGAGGAAGTCAAAATCCTTTTGGGAGAATGTGCTTTTGGACAGACGAAACAAAATTACAGCTTTTTGGTAAAGCCCATCAGTCAACAGTTTTGAGTAAACAAAATGAGGCCCTTAAAGTAAAGATTACAGTCCTTACAGTCAAACATAATGGAGGATCACTGATGTTTAGGGGTTGCTTTGCTGCTTCAGGCACTGGATATCTTGACTATGTGCATGACATTATGAAATCTGAAGACTACCAAAGAAATCTGGGGTGCAATGTAGGGCTCAGTGTCAGAAAGTTGGGTCTCCGTCAGAGGTCATGGGTCTTAAAGCAGGACAATGACCCAAAGCACATGTCAAAAAGCACCCAGAAATGGTTTAAGACAAAGTGCTGGAGAGTACTGAACTGGCCAGCAATGAGCCCAGATCTAAATCCTATAGAGCACTTGTGGAGAGATCTCAAAACAGCAGTTGGGAAAAAGAACCCTTCCAATCTGGTGCAGTTGGCAAAATAAGAGTGGTCCAAAATTCCAGTAGAGAGGTGTAAGAAACTCATTGATGGTTACAGGAAGCGATTGATTTCAGTTTTTTTTCCCAAGGGGTGTGCTACCAAATATTAGATTGAGGGTGCCGATAATTTTGTCCAGTCCATTTTTCGAGTTTTGTGTGGAATGTGTCAGATTTAGCTTTTTGTTTCTCCCCTTTGTTTTCTGTGTGATACCAATACAAACAAAAGAAATAAACATGCCTAAACATTTGCAATCGCAACAATTTTCTGGGCGAAGTGGTGCATTATCTGACAGAAATGCAGGGGTGCCAATATTTTTGAATCAGAAAAGGGCTGGTGACTTGGATGCTCTTGAATAAAAGACCTTTATTGGGTTACATGGGTACACGGGTACAGGCTATGCTGACGCGTTTCAGCTAAGAAGCCTTCATCAAAGCATACATGTTTGATTTCAAAACTGATATTTATAACAGAGTAAGCACTCCAAATGGGGCGGGTGCATCCTAATCAGAGCAATCAAAACAATTAAAAACACATGGAGAAAAGAAAGAGAGAAGCACAGCAGGAATATGAGAGACATATCATGAACAAATAAAGCATATTCAAAATGGTGAGATAAATGTATCAAACAAGGTGACTATGTTGAAAAATGTGATTGTGTTAAAAAAAGAGATTTATATCCATCCTATCATTCAAACCATACGGTTTTCTAGTATTGAGGTTATGTATCCACCATACTTCACGCTTGAGCAAAATACGATGAGTGTCACCTCCTCTTGGGGTTTTTTTAACCTGTTCAGCAACAAAAAAGGAAAAAATTTCACGAATACCATGATGGAATTCTCGGAAATGTTTTGACACATTTGAGATATTTTTAGCATTAATATTTGTAGTGTCATTCACATGTTCCGAGATTCTAACTCTCAATGGGCGTATAGTGCACCCAACGTATTGTAGACTGCAGGCACTACACTGAATAACATATACCACCGATTTAGAGTTGCAGTTTATATACTGTTTGATGGTATATGTTTTCTTTTTTTTTTCTCAAACAAAAGGTTTTATTGAAATTGAATAAGTGTATACAGTTCCAGAGCGCATACAGCAATTTACATAGTAAAAGTCACAACTTACATATGCAATAGGATAGAAAAAAAAAAAAAAAAGCACAAAAAAAAAAAAAGGGGGGGCATATAATCCATTACATCGAAAGCGGTATATGTTTTCTTGGTGGAAAAAGAAAAAACTGCTTTTTTATGTCTATGACACTGCCTACAGGTGTTGTAGGAACCTACAGTGGAAAGCCAGGTCTGCGATTTGTTTGACTTCTGGGAGCAAAACATGCCTGGTGACAACATACTTCCCAGACTGGGGGCCCTTCTACTGGAAAATTGACAACCGCCCTGGATAACAGAGTACAGATGCTTGTCAGCATACAAAATGGGGAGATGCGCTTTAAGAATCGCAACGATTTTGTTGTATTCTAAAGAAAAAGTAGTGCCAAAATTAACTTGGTTCCTATTGTAATCCCTACACTGTTTATGTTTATTTATGCCACTATTCTGAATCATCTCCACCCGATCTCTATGAAATGCTATATTTTGACTTCTAGCTATTGATCGTGTATTATAGCCCCTTTCTTTGAGTCGCTTTTGAATCGCTGTGCATTCTTGCACGAATTCCTTGTCTGTAGAGCAGTTTCTCCTGGCCCTGATGAATTCACCAGTAGGCAAAGACTTGATGGTGCGACTGGGGTGACAGCTATTGGCCAATAAAAGGGAATTTCCTGCACAGGGCTTTCTAAAAGTTCTGGAAGTCACTGTGTTGCTATCTGGATGCCCCATCAAGGTCAAATCCAAATAGTCTATTTGGGTCAGGTGGTGCACACAGGTGAACTCCAGCTTTAGGGAGTTGGTATTAATATATTTCATAAAGTCACCTATGTCACCACTCGATCCATGCCATACTACAATCAGATCATCAATGAAACGACCATACCAGGCGATGTTGGTTTTGAATGGGTTACCATGGACAAATAAAGTGGATTCTTCCCACCAGCCCATGTAAAGATTCGCCAAAAAGGGGGAAAATTTAGCCCCCTTGGACGCACCTTGTCTCTGAATGTAGTATCGTTAATCAAACATGAAGAAATGATGTGTCAGGAGGAACTCTACTGCTCTACAAATAAACTCACGTACATTAGGACTGTAACCACTGTAGCATGAAAGATGATGTTTGATGGCTAACAGTGCTAGAGAATGAGGAATGCAGGAATACAGAGATCTAACATCTATGGTGATTCAAATGCATTCTGTGGACCAAAAAATTTCCTGCATGTGGGCTAACAAATGTCCAGTGTCCTTTATGAACCCAGGTAGATGGACAATAATCAGTTGAAGAAATTGATCAACCAATATTTTTGGCCATGACTTCAAGTCCCATACACTACACAGTGATTGTGCAACTCCAAATTCATGAATATCTGCTACAAAAGGTGATGATACGACACACACGTCTGTGTCCTTCACCACACCTAAGGGGGGTCCTGTTACCTTCTAAATAGGACGTCCCCATGCTAGAGGAGGTCATCAGCGCTTAAATTACTATAAGGGAGTACTGTTCCACTCGATCCTTCCACCTTGATCAACGATATCCTCAATCCTGAGAATCTTGTATAGGAAGCAAGGAAAGGACCAGAATAGCGTAGATTCATTGAACCAAAAGAAAGAAACTCACATTTTCACAGAAGACAATGAGCATATCTAGTGTATAATGGCATCCTAGCTCCATCCACCTCCGCCCGCCTGATGCATTGCGCCCAATAAGCTTTTTCAAACAAAAACTTCTCATAGTTGGCCAGTTTGTCCCCAAAATTAAATTTCCTCACCTGGCTGCTGTTTATAAGCAAACCATGCAGGGATCTGTTATTTAGCGGTGGTAGTTAATGTCACACTACTGCTATTAAAACAGAAAATTGTATCAAATGCTTACCGCAATTTTCCTTTCCTGACGCCAAACCATGGCAGCATACTAGTGATAGAGCTTCGCCGCTTGACCACTCCCCCAGGACCAGTGAATAAAATAAATGAAGGCATGGTTAGCCGCCATCCCATTCTTTGTAACAAGCCACATACCAGAACGCACATGTGTGAGCTCATATGCTGCCATGGTTTGGTGTCAGGAAAGGAAAATTACGGTAAGTATTTGATACAATTTTCCATTTTCCTGACGCCAACGTGGCAGCATACTAGTGATAAATAACTAGCTGACAGGGTGGGTAATGCTTGACAAACCAAATTTATTTTAAATCATAACAGAAGACTGAATAGTCCTCCTTCTGAAATCTACAAACGACAGAGCCCCTGGGTTGATTCTATAATGTCTTAAGAATGTATTTCACAAAAACCAAGATGCTGCACTACAGATAGTTTCCATAGACACATTCGAATGAGCCGCCCAGGACGCTGCCACCGCCCTGGTGGAGTGTGCAGTCATTAATGAAGGAAGATCGCTGCCCCTAACTCTGTACGCTCTACGTATGAGTTTGACAATCCATCCTGCCAAGGTTCTTGCAGTGGCTTCCTTCCCCCGGTACCTCCCTGTTGGGACTATAAAGAGTTTCTCAGAAGACCTAAATGGTGCAGTAACAGATAGGTATGTCTTTAACGTTCTGGAGACATCCAATTCGTGCAGAATTCCTGAACTCTCTTTTGGGAAGTTGGGTAAGGCCCAAATACCAGTTTGGTGGAAGGGTGTTGCCACCTCTGGAACGAAATGGTCGACTGGCCTTAGTTCGACCCGATCTGGGAAGAATCTTATATGCCTCTCTGAGGCTCCCAGGGCTTGAAGCTCCGACACTCTCCTACCAGAGGTTGATTAAATAATGAATTGCGGCGCTAAACTGAGTGCTACATATGTGCAACTCTCACCATACCAAGAAGATCCAAATATAGAAGCTCCAGGTATAAATACAGTCTACACAATTAATCTTCCACCAATATTGTGCAAACAAAGGTCACAAAAAAAAAACAATATTGCATCAATCAATGAATCAAATAACTGCCATGAAATCCCTCTAATAAGGATGGTAAGAGAAGTAATTACCAATCAAAAGATTCCAGTTTTTTCCAAACAATAAAGGTTCCTCAAAGTAGATAAAAAAACTGGGGAAAAAACTACTAAAATTGTCAATAATAAAAACTCCAAAAAACATTAAATTATCCAATATAAGGTATGACAGGGATCAAACCCCGTTTAAGTGCCAAAGTATCCTCACACAAATGTTCAAACATATAGGAATATTGCAAAACAAAGGGGGTATTTAAAATAATATTTCTAACAATAATATAAAATCGTCAAAGAACAATCTGTAGTGCATATCGTGCATAAATCCAAACAGTGTGGCATTAAATAATCTCCAGCTACATAATAATGAGTGCACAAAAAACAAGCAATGTGTGCAGCATTCAGTTTGCAACTAATAATTAACCTAACAACCAGTTATATAAACAAATATAAATTAGGGATGAGCTTCGTGTTCGAGTCGAACCCATGTTCGACTCGAACATCGGCTGTTCGATCGTTCGTCGAATTGCGAACGTTATGGGCCGTTCGCGCCAAATTCGTGTGGCGCATCACGGCCCATAATTCACTGCGGCATCGCAGTGCATTGCTGGCTGATGATTGGCCAAGCATGCACTATGACCCGCATGCTTGGCCAATCACAGCGCCGTCAGTAGAGAGAGCCGTAATTGGCCAAAGCCAAGGAGGCTTTGGCCAATTATGGCTCAGGGGATTTAGTACACGCCCCACACTATATAAGGCCGCCTGCACGGTGGCCCTGTGTAATGTGTGTTCCGGCGTTCATTGAGAGGGAGAGAGAGAGAGAGACAGTGACATTTGATTTGAGTTAGATAGATTAGGCAGAACAGTCAGTCAGTTAGCTGCACTTACAGTGTATTGTGTATATATATGCATCCCAGGTGTTGCATATATATATATACACTGTATTCAGTTTAGCTAGATCCGTTCTTGTTATCTTCCTACTGACAGGCAGGCTTGTCTTGTTACAGTATTTACAGCTACCTGAAGAAAATTACTGGTGTTCCTTTGATCCTATTAGTACCACAGTCAGGCAGCTAGACTATTTAAAGTTAGTGCAGTGCGTCCTGCTCACAGTGTTCAGCTAGATCCGTTCCTGTTATCTTCTTACTGACAGGCAGGCTTGTCTTGTTACAGTATTTACAGCTACCTGAAGAAAATTACTGGTGTTCCTTTGATCCTATTAGTACCACAGTCAGGCAGCTAGACTATTTACAGTTAGTGCAGTGCATCCTGCTCACAGTGTTCAGCTAGATCCGTTCCTGTTATCTTCTTACTGACAGGCAGGCTTGTCTTGTTACAGTATATACAGCTACCCGAAGAAAATTACTGGTGTTCTTTTGATCCTATTAGTACCACAGTCAGGCAGCTAGACTATTTACAGTTAGTGCAGTGCATCCTGCTCACAGTGTTCAGCTAAACCTACAAGTTAGTGGGGTGCGTCCTGCTCACAGTGTTCAGCTAAACCTACAAGTTAGTGTGGTGCGTCCACCTCACAGTGTTCAGCTAAACCTACAAGTTAGTGCAGTGCGTCCTGCTCACAGTGTTCAGCTAAACCTACAAGTTAGTGGGGTGCGTCCTGCTCACAGTGTTCAGCTAAACCTACAAGTTAGTGTGGTGCGTCCACCTCACAGTGTTCAGCTAAACCTACAAGTTAGTGTGGTGCGTCCACCTCACAGTGTTCAGCTAAACCTACAAGTTAGTGCAGTGCGTCCTGCTCACAGTGTTCAGCTAGATCCGTTCCTGTTATCTTCTTACTGACAGGCAGGCTTGTCTTGTTACAGTATATACAGCTACCTGAAGAAAATTGCTGGTGTTCTTTTGATCCTATTAGTACCACAGTCAGGCAGCTAGACTATTTACAGTTAGTGCAGTGCGTCCTGCTCACAGTGTTCAGCTAAACCTACAAGTTAGTGGGGTGAGTCCAGCTCACAGTGTTCAGCTAAACCTACAAGTTAGTGCAGTGCGTCCTGCTCACAGTGTTCAGCTAAACCTACAAGTTAGTGTGGTGCGTTCACCTCACAGTGTTCAGCTAAACCTACAAGTTAGTGGGGTGCATCCTGCTCACAGTGTTCAGCTAAACCTACAAGTTAGTGGGGTGCGTCCACCTCACAGTGTTCAGCTAAACCTACAAGTTAGTGGGGTGCATCCTGCTCACAGTGTTCAGCTAAACCTACAAGTTAGTGGGGTGCGTCCACCTCACAGTGTTCAGCTAAAGCTACCTGTAGAAGGTTGGTGGTGTTCTCATACTACAGGCAGGCAGTTGATTTTGCTAGCTGCAGTATCAGTACATATATATATATATATATATATATATATATACATATCCCAGCTTAGTGCAGCTACAGGCCATTAGTATGTCTGGAAGGCCAAGAAGGAGAGGCAGACAGTCACAAGCCAATAAGAGAGGGCAAGCAGGCTCTGTGTCTAGTGCTGGTCGTGGAGACGGTGCATCATCATCAGCACGTGGCCGTGGGACACGCTTGGGCTTTTTTTCAGCAGCTGGCCGTGTTGAGCCGCAACATGCGGAAGACTTGGTCGAGTGGATGACCAAGCCGTCCTCATCCTCCTCATCCTCTCTCACCCATGCCCAGGGTACTTTGTCTGGCAAAGCAGCGGCCTCTTCCCTCGGCTCAATGTCATCAGTGACTCCTTCCCTAGCCCCACCATGTCCTCCTGAGGAGTCCCTCGAACTGTTTGACCACAGTGTTGGGTACATGCTCCAGGAGGATGCCCAGCGTTTGGAAGGCTCTGATGATGATACTGAGCTTGATGAAGGCAGTAACATGAGCACGGACAGAGGGGGTGCCCAAGAAGGACAGCAATCTGGCAGTCATGCTCCCGCTGCTGCAGCATACTGCCAGGTTTGCTCCAGTGATGAGGAGGGAGGGGATGATGAGGTCACTGACTCAACGTGGGTGCCTGATAGGAGAGAGGAGGAGGAGGAGGAGGAGGAGGTGGCACATCATAAGGGCAGCACATTGACTGCATCACACCCCAAAGCTCCACATGTGCAGGGCGCTGCAGTCTCTGTGCGTTATTCAAAAAGTTCTTTGGTGATGGCCTTTTTTGAGACGAGTGCATCAGATCGCACCGCTGCTATTTGCAACATATGTCTCAAGCGTATCTTGCGTGGCCAAAACATCTCCCGCTTGGGTACCACATGCTTGACCAGACATATGTTGACCTGCCATGCAGTTCGTTGGCAAGCGTATCTAAAAGACCCACACCAAAGAACAAAGAGGACCTCTCCTTGCTCCTCATCAGCTGAGATTTGCAACCCCGCTATACCTTCAGTCCTCTCTGAGACCTGCACTGAGAGGAATGAAGGTGTAGAATTAGGTGTGTCACAGCCAAGTACTTGTGGGCAATCTGCTTTTGGTACACCGACATCAGATTGTACCAGGCAAATTTCCCGCCGAAAGAAGTTTGCTCCCAGCCATCCACATGCCCAGCGGTTGAATGCTAGCTTGGCAAAATTGCTAGCACTTCAACTGCTGCCTTTTCAGTTGGTAGACTCTGCCCCCTTCCGTGAGTTTGTGGAATGTGCGGTTCCTCAGTGGCAGGTACCCAAACGCCACTTTTTCTCACGGAAGGCGATTCCGGCTCTCTACCGGCATGTGGAAGGCAATGTCCATGCCTCGCTGGACAGGGCGGTCAGCAGTAAGGTGCATATTACCGCTGACTCATGGTCCAGCAGGCATGGACAGGGACGTTACCTAAGTTTTACGGCGCATTGGGTGACTCTGCTGGCAGCTGGGAAGGATGCAGGACAAGGTGCAGTAGTGTTGGAGGTTGTTCCGCCACCACGCCTCCAAAATGCTAATGATTGTGACACACCTCTCTCCTCCACCCCCTCCTCTTCTTCTTCCTCCATGGCCTCTTCCTCGGAACCAGCGGTGCTCCGTAGTCGTTCAAGGGGCTACGCAAGTACGCAGGCCAAAAGATGCCATGCGGTGCTTGAGCTGGTGTGCTTGGGGGACAGGAGCCACACTGGGGCAGAGGTTCTGTCAGCTCTGCAGGGGCAGGTTCAGAGGTGGTTGACGCCACGCCAACTTAAGGCAGGAATGGTGGTTTGCGACAATGGCACCAACCTCCTCTTTGCCCTCCGACAGGGACAAATGACCCATGTGCCCTGTTTGGCTCACGTCCTTAACTTGGTGGTGCAGCGGTTCTTGGGCAGGTACCCGGGCTTACAGGATGTCCTGAGGCAGGCCAGGAAAGTCTGCGTGCATTTCCGCCGGTCATATAATGCCAGTGCTCGGCTGACGGACCTCCAAAAGGAGTTTAACCTGCCCAAGAACCGCCTAATCTGTGACATGCCCACCAGGTGGAACTCAACATTGGCCAGGCTGCAGCGGCTGCACACGCAGCAGAGGGCCATCAATGAGTACCTGTGCGACTATGGCACCAGGACAGGGTCAGGGGAGCTTGTTTTTTTTTCCCCACGCCAGTGGGCCATGATCAGGGATGTATGCACTGTCCTGTCACCATTTGAGGAGGCCACGAGGATGGTGAGCAGTGACAGTGCATGCATCAGTGACACTGTCCCCCTTGTCCACCTGTTGGAGCACACGCTGCGTGGAATAATGGACAGGGCACTTGAGGCAGAACAGAGGCAGGAAGAGGAGGACTTCCTTAGCTCTCAAGGCCCCCTTTATCCAGACAGTGTTCCTGCGTGCCTGCCGATCACACAGGAAGAGGACGAGGAGGAGGAGGAGGAGGAAGATTGTGTCAGTATGGAGGTGGAGCCTGGCACTCAGCATCAGCAGCAGTCTTTAAGGGATCAGTCCCAAGAAACACATGGACTTGTACGTGGCTGGGAGGAGGTGGCTGCGGACCATGTCGTCCTTAGTGACCCAGAGGACTCCGGACCGAATGCCTCAGCAAACCTACGCTGCATGGCCTCCCTGATCCTGCAAAGCCTGCGTAAGGATCCTCGTATTCGTGGTATCAAGAAGAAGGACCAATACTGGCTGGCAACCCTCCTTGATCCACGTTACAAGGGTAAGGTTGCGGACCTTATCTTGCCATCGCAGAGGGAGCAGAGGATGAAACATCTTCGGGAGGCCTTGCAGAAAGCTCTGTGCAACGCGTTCCCAGAGACTGGGAGGTTACAAACTCCTGTTTCTGGACAACGTGTTGCTGAGGCTTCGGTCAGTCAAAGAAGGAGCGGTGGAGAAGGTGGCGTCTGACCGATGAGTTCAGACAATTTTTTGGTCCGCAGCCCCAAGGTATGATCGGTTCCAGCAACCATCGCCAGCGTCTGTTTTACATGGTGCAGGAATACCTAGGGGCAAGATCAGACTTGGACACCTTTCCCACCGAAAATCCTCTGGGTTACTGGGTCTTGAGGATGGATCACTGGCCAGAGCTTGCACAGTATGCAATTGAGCTACTGGCCTGTCCTGCATCCAGCGTTCTTTCGGAACGCACATTCAGTGCTGCTGGAGGCGTGGTAACCGATCACAGGGTGCATCTGTCCACCGACTCGGTCGATCGACTGACCTTCATAAAAATGAATCAGTCTTGGATCACCACCAGCTACCAAGCACCTGATGCTGATGTAACCGAATTATTTTTTTTGAAATCTCAGATCCCTTCAAAGACTGCCTATGCTGATGCTGAGTGACTATCCCTGAGTAATTATCCTCTTCCTCCTCAATCATCACGCTGATAGCTTGTAAGAACATTTTTGGTTCTGGGCGCCACCACCAGTGCCTAAGGCACAATTTTTCTGCCCCTGTTTGACAGGGGCGTGTAATTACAATTTTTGATGCAATACTTTGCAGCAGGGCTCGTTCCTGCGTTCCAACTAGAGTGTCTGTGAGGGGGTTGCAGTGTTGTGGCACCAGCACCAGTGCCTAAGGCCCAATTTTTCTGCCCCTGTTTAACAGGGGCGTGTAATTACAATTTTTGATGCAATACTTTGCAGCAGGGCTCGTTCCTGCATTCCAACTAAAGTGTCTGTGAGGGGTTGCAGTGTTGTGGCACCAGCACCACCACCACCACAGGCCCAATTTTTCTGCCCCTGTTCAACAGGGGCATGTAATTACAATTCTTGTGGCCACAACAACACCTAAGGCCCAAATTTCTGCTGAGTATATAGGGCAGGCCCCTACTTTCAAACATCTAACTTACAAATGACTCCTACTTGCAAACGGAAGGAGACAACAGGAAGTGAGATGAAATCTACCCCTAGGAAGGGAAATTCTCTCCTGTAAGAGTTAATATGGGAAAAACATTTCTCCTTTCCACTGATGCTTTCCAATCCTTGTTCCACAAAAAACCCCAAATTCTCAAAAAACATTTGTCATTGGGACAAAAAGTGAGGTGAAATCTTCTAAAGAGTAGGAAAGACAGCAAAACAAATGTCACAGGGGTGATAACCCTTCCCTATGTTTTCCAAAAAGCTTAAAAAAGATATTTTGGCTGGAGCTAAACACGTTAAAAATGTACCCGTTCAAAATGACAAACAGATTCTACTTAACAACAAACCTACAGTCCCTGTCTTGTTTGCACCGCCTGTATACTGCTGTTCAGAGTATATAGGGCCTGGTTGCCCCACACCTTTCCTTAATATCCATACAAGACCCAAAGGGCCTGGTAATGGACTGGGGGGTACCGTTTGTCTCACTGATTTTCATCCATATTGCCAGGACCCGACATTACATTAAACCCGCAAGCAGTTTTAAATGAGATTTTTTCCTTTAAAAATTACATTTGGTGCAGGGACTGTTCTAAACATGGGAAACACGCGCCACTTTACAGGCATACTATAGACACCCCCAGGTACGATATTTAAAGGAATATTTCACTTTTTTTTTTTTACTTTAAGCATCATTAAAATCACTGCTCCCGAAAAAACGGCCGTTTTTAAAAGTTTTTTTTGCATTGATACATGTCCCCTGGGGTAGGACCCGGGTCCCCAAACCCTTTTTAGGACAATACCATGCAAATTAGCCTTTAAAATGAGCACTTTTGATTTCGAACGTTCGAGTCCCATAGACGTCAATGGGGTTCTAACGTTCGTGCGAACTTTCGGTCCGTTCGCAGGTTCTGGTGCGAACCGAACTGGGGGGTGTTCGGCTCATCCCTAATATAAATACACAGTAACTAAATGTGACAAAGTGAATCCCTCCAAGTGTAACAAATGTTTGTGAAAGAATATGAATTATCGTGCCAAAAATGATTAAATAGTAATTAACATAAAAAGTCCATAAAGAGTCCCATACACAGTTAAACCCCCAATCGTGACAATTTAAATAAAGAGATGTGTCCAAGATAGATTCCTCCAGGTGCAACCGATAATGAAACAGTGTGATGGTTCCCCCAGCCTCTCACCTCACGGCTGAATACCAACAGCCAAGCCAGCAAAGGATGACCCAGGCAGCTCCCGATCTCCCCGATGACGGATCCCCCCGGGGGGTCACCCGACCTCCGCTTCCAGAGACCTCAGGCAAATTCAGCTCCAAGAACAAAGAAAAGGAAGGGCTCCATAGTGTAATCAATTAAAATACTTTATTTAAGCCTCTAAATCACTTACATAAGGCTCCAAAAACAGCGATAAAGGATAGTAACTGCTCACTGCTCACCGATCCCGGCCGTGATCGGGGAGCCGAGCAGCCGAGCAACTCGCCTCTCTCCTCCCTGACGCGTTGCGTGACTGTCACATCACTTTCTCAAAGGGTATGGAGACAGGCGAAGGCGGATCACTCTTAAGGCAGAGAGGTAGCCATAGCAACCCCTAAACCACGAGCGTAACAAAAAAGGAATCACTCCTACACATTAAACATACGAAGTAGATCCCGTACATTTAAATGTAATCGCACAAGTGACTGACCTCCAGATATTAAATCATTTTCATACCGCTTACAAAATTCAGAGCATAAAAAATAAAAACAAATATAAAAGGTAACACAAGGGGGAATAAAAAACACCATCTAATGGGCGATCACAATATTGCACATCAAAAGACTAACATGATACATAGCCACATCAATAGGACAACTGAAAATAAAACCTCATAAAAGTCGAGAGTGTATCACATTACAATACCAGTATTAATTATTTAAATTATTATTTAAAATATTCCAATCCATTATGGTGTGAAAAGATCCACACAAATATCAACCCAAAATCCTATTAATGGCATAACCATATCGCAACTAATTAGAGGCCAGACATCTAGCCTCTATAACATTGGATCCTGAATAGTTTCTCCATATACTTACAATCAGATTTTAATAATAGAAATTAAAATTTACAAAAATAAAAATAAAAATAAAAAAGAGACTGAGGAGAAGGGATGGAAGGCACCTTCTGATGAGAAATCACCATATTACATATAGATAGAGCTAACCCTCTCAATTATTTTTAATAACTCATTGACTGAAGGAAAATATTGTGGCCTTTAAAGTTTCCTACAATAATTTTTTGTCCATTAGAGACTAAATGGATCCACGAAGATAATGACCCAAAATTACTACTACTGGCATACCATAGTGGCAGCTCTTTAGCTCAGACAAACAGGGTAAAACCAAAACAACTCTAGTAATTGGAAATAAAACAATTTAGGTCAAACTCAACATTATGACCCAAAGGCGTCAAAGTACAGAGCTCGTGAATCCAACAAGATTCTGACTGACTCAATTTTATAACTTTATTATCACCCCTCCAATGGGGTTTGTATTTCTCAATTCCCCATACTTTCAACGAGGAGGGATCTCTATTGTGGTATTGGTCATAGTGTTTAGGCAAACTATGTTTCGGATAGCCGTTCTTTATATTTTGAGTATGTTCTCTGAGTCTCTTCCATAGTTCCCTTTTAGTTCGTCCTACGTACTGGATCTGACATAGACATTCCAAAAGGTACACTACCCCCTCTGTTCGGCACGATATAAATTCTTTAATCTGGTACTCTCTCTTAGTGACTGTCGATTTAAAATTGCACTTCTTCTTTTTTATCTCATCTGTATGTCTGCATGTATAGCACGTCTTACAGGGATAGAACCCCTTTCCATCAAAGAAAGAAAAGCCTCTCTGAGGGGAAGGGTCTAATACATTCTTCGCAACCAAGTCCCTCAATGTAGGTGCTCTTTGATATGTAAATTTTGGTTTCTCTGGTAGTAACGTCCCAAGCTGTCTGTCTGCTTTCACAATATTCCAATATTTTCTGAAGATTTTCTCTATTTGTTTATGTTGTGAGCTGTAGTCCACCACTAATGGTACAAAGTCCACAGGGTCAGTATCTCTGATTGAGTCCCCTATTAGTTTTCTTCTGTCCACGGCTTCTACATCTCTGATTCTCTCCTTTATAAAATCAGAGCAATATCCCTTTTGGATAAATCTTTGCCCAACAAATTCCGCTTGTTTTAAAAACACCTCTTGCTTAGTGCAATTCCTCTTCAGCCTAAACAGCTGGCCCTTGGGTATGTTATTCAGCCAGGGGGCATGGTGACAACTGTCTATTGGCAGGTAGCTATTCCTGTCTACTTGTTTAAAAAATGTTTGTGTGATGAGTTTTCCATCTTCTTTTAAAATTTCTAAGTCTAAAAATTTTATTTTTTCATCGTTAATCTCCCATGATAGACTGATATTCTTGTTATTTGTATTCAAATTAAAACCAAAATCCATCAAACTTTCCCTGTCACCAGCCCAGATAACGATGATATCATCAATAAATCTCTTGAATAAAAGAAGTTGCTGAGGTTTATTCTTATACACGGCTTCCTCCTCCCACTCAGCCATGTAAAGATTGGCTACACTAGGTGCATATTTGGCACCCATTGCTATTCCGCAGATCTGTTTAAAGAAGTCGTTCTCATACCAGAAGTAATTGTGATCCAAGCTATATCTCAAACAGTCCAGTAGAAACTTTCTTTGCACCGCTTTCAAATCACTGAATTTTTTAAGGGCCCATCTAGTTGCTTGTATTGCCTCTTCATGGTTGATTATATTATACAGCGATGCTACGTCTGCAGTTGTGAGATACACAGGTATATCGCCAATTGTAACGGTATCTAGCAACTGAAGCAGATGTTTTGTATCTCTTAGATAGGACTCTGTTTTTCTCACTAATGGTTGTAGGAACCAGTCTATATACTCCCCGATTCCGACCGAATTGATTCCATTTACTATTGGTCTTCCAGGACGTTTATCTTTATTTTTATGAATCTTGGGGAGGGTGTATATTACTGGGGTGCGACATGCACGTAGTTGTAGATACTTCGCCTCTTTTTTATTTAATAAGCCTTTCGATTTTCCTCTTTCTACCAAGTAGGCTAGATCATCTTTATACCGTACTATCGGATTACCAGGCAATTTCTGGTAGGTAGTAGTGTCACTCAGTTGTCTTTTTAGTTCTTCCTGTTAGTCCTTTTTCGATTGGATCACTATCGCTCCTCCTTTATCGGCTTGTCTCACTACAATTTCTCGCCTCTCTTCCAGTTTTTGGATACCCCTCTTGATATCCACTGGGTAATTAATTTTCTTGATTTTTAAGTCCTGCAGATCTTTCAAGACCATTTTCCAAAACACTTCAATATTTCCATCAGTTCCAAGCGGGGGGTTGAATAGTGATTTATTCCTCAGATCACTGTGTTTAATTTCACTTTCCACAATGTTGTTCCTTACTGGGTTTTCTCCGGGTTTGCTTAACATATACTTCTTTATATGAAGACTCCTAGCAAATTTATTTATGTCCACATAGGTATTAAATTTATTTAAATTCTTTTTCTGTGCGAATTTCAAACCTTTGTCTAATACTTTAATCTCCTCCCTCGTTAGTTCCACTCCACTAATATTGATTATCCCTTCTCCTATTAGTCTCTTTTTCTTCTGTTTTTTTGTTCCTGCTCTGCATCCGCGTTTGGTCTTTCGTTTCTTCCAGATGGTTTTTCGGAACTTCTCTTTGGAGATCTCCTTACTCTTTCCTCTTGATCCCCCTCTCTTCGCTGTCCCTGGTTCCTTTCTTCCCTCCTTGTATCTTTCCTCAATGTGTGGTCCGGGCTCCTCCTCAGAGATCTTAGTGATCCATTTTCCATCTGGTGACGCCTGGGAGAGCCCCGGCGTCTCATCTCTAAAAAAACGCCTCAGGGTTCTATCCCGTCCTTCATATTGGTATTTGGTTGTTCTTCCCCTCTCATATTGGTATCTGGGGGTCCGTCCTTCTTCTTCATCTCTCCTTAGATGTTCATACCGATTGTGTGTTGGAACATTATACTGATTCTCATAGTTTGCCTGTTCATGTTTCACATCATAGTATTCTGGCCTGGTATCTCTCCTACTGTTTTCATAGGGAGCTTGATCATACTTCCTATCATAATCATATGGCCTAGCATCCCTCCTCCTGTTTTCATAGGGCACTTGGTCATATTTCCCACCGTAGTAGTGTGACCTCATCTCACCCCTCCTATTGTCATAATCACGATTAACACGATTATCATAATTTCTCCAAGGGGGTGTTGGTGGTTCTCTTCTGTCCGGTATCTGTTGGAAACGTCTCGGAGAATTGTAATAATTGGTGTTGTTCTGCCAGCTATTTTTCCAAAAAGGCTTCTTCCAATTATTATTTCCATTATTTCCATTCCATCCCTGTCTCTGATTTGGGGTGTTATAATTGTGGCGATTATCTCCTGGGCCATTTATCGGTAGCTTCTTATTTTTCTTAGTTGCCATCATGGTTTTTTCCTCTTTTTCTGGAGTGGTGTTGGTAGAATTAATTGTGGTCTCCTCTAATTTACTTTGCCATCTAAATACCAAGTCTTCTTCATAGTCTTTCAAGTCCCTTTGATATTTCCTTCTCTTTCTTGCTGCAGTTTCATTGTCTTTTTGTTCCATGTCTCTCTGTAATTGCTTTGCCAAGGTATCAAATTCCGGACGTTCTTTTGAAATTTCTAGGATTACTTTCAACTCAGCAATTTTTTTATCTAACATTCTCACTTTGCGTTGTTTCCTTTTAATTAGCAAGTCAAGTAATTCTAGACCTTTATCATTAAAAAATTGAAACCATTCATCAGTGGATTCTTTGTCCACTAACCCATCATTAATCGGGACATCCCATCTCAATCTTCTTGGTAGCAGGCTATCCTTAATATATTGTTCATGCATCACTATATCCCACCAGGAATTGATCTTTTTTTCCATAAGGTGTCCCATTTTCCTAAAGCATCTCTCAATGTCCCCCACCATATTCACTTCCTGCTTCTCAAAGACAGTCTCCAAATCCACTGTTCTATTCTCTATAAACCCAAAAACCTCCATGGTTGCAGCACACGTAAGATAGATATAAATATGACAAAAAAAGTAATGGATACTTGTGCGCACACGCAGAAGGATTTTTTAAAAAAGTAAATATTGCTAAAGGATTAATTTAACACAGGCTAATGATATTATATAAATAGTAGCTGCCACAAATAAAAGTGTTCACACACCAATTAGCAGGATGATTAAATAATGAATTGCGGCGCTAAACTGAGTGCTACATATGTGCAACTCTCACCATACCAAGAAGATCCAAATATAGAAGCTCCAGGTATAAATACAGTCTACACAATTAATCTTCCACCAATATTGTGCAAAGGTCACAAAAAAAACAATATTGCATCAATCAATGAATCAAATAACTGCCATGAAATCCCTCTAATAAGGATGGTAAGAGAAGTAATTACCAATCAAAAGATTCCAGTTTTTTCCAAACAATAAAGGTTCCTCAAAGTAGATAAAAAACTGGGGAAAAAAACTACTAAAATTGTCAATAATAAAAACTTCAAAAAATATTAAATTATCCAATATAAGGTATGACAGGGATTAAACCCCGTTTAAGTGCCAAAGTATCCTCACACAAATGTTCAAACATATAGGAATATTGCAAAAAAAAGGGGGTATTTAAAATAATATTTCTACAATAATATAAAATCATCAAAGAACAATCTGTAGTGCATATCGTGCATAAATCCAAACAGTGTGGCATTAAATAATCTCCAGCTACATAATAATGAGTGCACAAAAAACAAGCAATGTGTGCAGCATTCAGTTTGCAACTAATAATTAACCTAACAACCAGTTATATAAACAAATATAAATACACAGTAACTAAATGTGACAAAGTGAATCCCTCCAAGTGTAACAAATGTTTCTGAAAGAATCTGAATTATCGTGCCAAAAATTATTAAATAGTAATTAACATAAAAAGTCCATAAAGAGTCCCATACACAGTTAAACCCCCAATCGTGAGGTGAGAGGCTGGGGGAACCATCACACTGTTTCATTATCGGTTGCACCTGGAGGAATCTATCTTGGACACATCTCTTTATTTAAATTGTCACGATTGGGGGTTTAACTGTGTATGGTACTCTTTATGGACTTTTTATGTTAATTACTATTTAATAATTTTTGGCACGATAATTCAGATTCTTTCACAAACATTTGTTACACTTGGAGGGATTCACTTTGTCACATTTAGTTACTGTGTATTTATATTTGTTTATATAACTGGTTGTTAGGTTAATTATTAGTTGCAAACTGAATGCTGCACACATTGCTTGTTTTTTGTGCACTCATTATTATGTAGCTGGAGATTATTTAATGCCACACTGTTTGGATTTATGCACGATATGCACTACAGATTGTTCTTTGACGATTTTATATTATTGTAGAAATATTATTTTAAATACCCCCTTTTTTTTGCAATATTCCTATATGTTTGAACATTTGTGTGAGGATACTTTGGCACTTAAACGGGGTTTAATCCCTGTCATACCTTATATTGGATAAGTTAATATTTTTTGAAGTTTTTATTATTGACAATTTTAGTAGTTTTTTTCCCCAGTTTTTTATCTACTTTGAGGAACCTTTATTGTTTGGAAAAAACTGGAATCTTTTGATTGGTAATTACTTCTCTTACCATCCTTATTAGAGGGATTTCATGGCAGTTATTTGATTCATTGATTGATGCAATATTGTTTTTTTTGTGACCTTTGCACAATATTGGTGGAAGATTAATTGTGTAGACTGTATTTATACCTGGAGCTTCTATATTTGGATCTTCTTGGTATGGTGAGAGTTGCACATATGTAGCACTCAGTTTAGCGCCACAATTCATTATTTAATCATCCTGCTAATTGGTGTGTGAACACTTTTATTTGTGGCAGCTACTATTTATATAATATTATTAGCCTGTGTTAAATTAATCCTTTAGCAATATTTACTTTTTTTAAAAATCCTTCTGCGTGTGCGCACAAGTATCCATTACTTTTTTTTCTCCTACCAGAGGTAATTTCTGTTAAGAAAACTGCCTTGTACATTATGTCCCAAAGGGAACAATCTTCAGTTGGAGCATAGGGATGGGTTTAAAGAAAGTCTAGTAGAACTGACAGATCCCATTGAGGAAAGAATCTCTTATTCGGTGGGGATTTTGATAACTGCTTTTAAGAATTGTTTGATTAGCGGTTCCTCAGCCCATTTTAGCTTTGTTATTGCCAAGATTGCAGATATTTGCACATTTAATTAACTGAGGCTAAGGCCCATGTCTAGGCCCGACTGAAGGAAGTCGAGACCTCTCTCGACTTTTGTTGTAGACTTTATTAGTAGTCGGTTTTCTGGCCCTCAGTAATGTGGCAATAACTCCAGAGGAGCACCCTAAGTTCGCCAGCCTCCCCCTTTCAATAGCCAATCCCGAAGATCCAGCCTGCGTATGTTTGGGTACAGGATTTTGCCTTGTACTAGTAGGTGTGGAAATGCCGGCAGGGGGATTGGATGTTGTTTGCTGAGGTGTATCGCCAGAGGGAACCAGGGCCTCCGCAGCCAGAACGTGAGGATGGCTATGATTGTCACCTGCTCTCTCAGTAACCTCAGGAGGAATCTCATGATTAGAGCTGTTGGAGGAAAGGCGTAAGCCAGGCTGCAATTACAAGTGACTAGCACATCTGTTCCTTCCACCTGGGGATGCGGAAATCTGGACAAAAATCTCCGAAGCTTGCTGTTGCTGTGAGAAGCAAAGAGGTTGATTTGCGGTAGACCCCACTTGTGGATCAATTGAGCGAATACTCTGGGATGTAAGGCCCATTCTGTCTGATCTGGGAATTTCCTTGAAAGATTATCTGCCTGCGCATTCAACCTTCCAGGAAGGTAGACTGCTCTTTAGGTGTATTTCCGCCCAGGTCATTATGGGTTCTACTTCCATCTTCAATGTGCTGCTGCAAGTTCCTCCCTGGTGTTGAATATAGGCCACTGCAGCCCTGTTGTCCATTTGTAGAGTAACTGGGCGATTCTTGATTCTGTGGCATAGAGCCTGGAGAGCCATAAATGCTGCTCGAATCTCCAGTACGTTGGAGACCAATCCCCTGGCGGGAAAGCTCCACCTGCCCTGGACTGACTGACCCTCGCAGTGCGCACCCAAGCCTACCTCGCTGGCATCGGTCGTAACAATGGTCCAACTTAAAGGACCCAAGGGATGTGACTTCTTTAGGGATTCCACTCTTAGCCACCATTGCAGGCTCTTCCTCATAATGGTAAAGCTGCCCATTCCTCTTGGCAAAAAGCCTCCAGTTCCTGTAAATTCTTGGGCTGTCTTGCATGAACTGCACGTTTGAGATCTCCCCAGAGTGGTTCAATGATATTGAGGTCAGGAGACTGAGATGGCCACTCCAGAACCTTCACTTTATTCTGCTGTAGCCAATGACAGGTCGACTTGGCCTTGTGTTTTGGATCATTGTCATGCTAGAGTGTCCAAGTACGTCCAATGCGCAGCTTTCTGGCTGATGAATGCAAATGTTCCTCCAGTATTTTTTGATAATATACTGCATTCATCTTGCCAACTATTTTGACCAAATTTCCTGTGCCTTTGTAGCTCACACATCCCCACAAAATCATTGATCCACCTCCTTACTTTTCATCATAGGCCTTGTTAACTCCTCTCCAAATGTAGTGTTTATGGTTTTGTCCAAAAAGCTTAATTTTGGTCTCATCACTCCAAATGACTTTGTGCCAAAAGGTTTAAGGCTTGTCTCTATGCTGTTTGGCGTATTGTAAGCGGGATACTTTGTGTCATTTGCATAGTAATGGCTTTCTTCTGGCGACTCAACCATGCAACTCATCTTTCTTCAAGTGCCTCATTATCATGCATCTTGAAACAGCCACACCACATGTTTTCAGAGAGTCCTGTATTTCACCTGAAGTTATTTGTGGCTTTTTCTTTGCATCCCGAACAATTTTCCTGGCAGTTGTGGCTGAAATTTTAGTGGTCTACCTGACTGTGGTTTGGTTTCAACAGAACCCCTCATTTTCCACTTCTTGATTAGATTTTGAACACTGCTGATTGGGATTCTCAATTCCTTGGATATCTTTTTATATCCCTTTTC
Source organism: Aquarana catesbeiana (assembly GCF_042186555.1). Classification (NCBI taxonomy): domain Eukaryota; kingdom Metazoa; phylum Chordata; class Amphibia; order Anura; family Ranidae; genus Aquarana; species Aquarana catesbeiana. Next base: position 38,789,204 of record NC_133327.1, read on the forward strand.
TGCTTTACACAGTTCAACTTCCTTTTCCCGCAGATCCTTTGACAATTATTTTGCTTTCCCCATGACTCAGAATCCAGAAACGTCAGATCAGCACTGGATGAAAGATGCAAGGGTCGTCAGGAGTCCAGAAATGCATTGACCTTTTATACACACACACTAATTACAAGCAAACAGATCACAGGTGAGGATGGTTACCTTTAATAGCCATTCAAACCCATTTGTGTGAACTTGTGTGCATGTTATCAGGCCAAAATCACCAGGATATGTAAACTTTTGATCAAAGAAACTGGCTTAATATGTCTGGGGTTCTAAGTAGAAGGTCTAGATTAAATTTTAGGAGCTTTAGAACAAAAGTAGTTTGGCTCAATGATGGCAAGATTGAGGCTCAATTTACACCTGAGTGTATCGATTTACTGGCATTTTCGGCAATTTTTTTAAGCATTTTTGTAGCTTTTCGCAACCTTTTTTTTTTTTAAAAGCATTTTAGAAGCGTATTACAAGCATTTTACAGCTTCAGTTGTTTTTGTTTAGCCAATAGAAAGCACTAGAGGAGGAGAGAGAGAGAATATTAGGGGCAGAGAGCTGCTGTTTGAGCAGAAAACGCTTGTAAAATGCTTGTAAAATGCTCAAGTCAGGCGTTTCTATTGAGGTTTAAGGGGCCAAAAAATGCTTGTAATCTACCAAAAAGGAATTCATGTACTTTTTTGAGCTTCAGGTGTTTTGCTTCAGGTGACAGAACGCTCAACAACAGGGGCCATTGAAATGAATGGGATTTGGCTTGTTGAGCATTTTAGAGCTACAAACTTCAAGCAGAAAATCGCTCAGGTGTGAATGGGGCCTGAATGTTTTGATGGACTATTTTTCAGAATTTCCATAAGAACATTTGAACAAGATTCTACTGGTGCATATCCAGTTTCAAAGTTATTCTTTCTTTCTTGATTCCTCATTTCTCAACCATCTCTCAGTCTTCAATTGCTTTCTTTCTGTCTCTCTTGCATTTTCCACCTTCTCTGATTTTCTTACAAATGTTCTCTTTCCATATATCTAATAGTTATCATTTTTTCCTCTTTTATGTCTGTCTCCCTTGATATAACTCTCACAATATTGGTTTGCTCTTTATATCTAACTAGTTATTTTCCTTCACTTTTTAAAATATTTATCTTATCTATATTTCCTTCTGCCTTTCTTTGAGAGATTCTTTGTTTGAAGCTAAGATAATAAATTGGTGCCCCAAAAGGTAAAACCTATTCCCTAAGATGTTTTGATGTTTCCATTATTGTTTGTTTTTATCAGAAGTGCAATTTTGTGCCCATGATCAGTGCATTGTGTAAAAAAAAAAAAAATATATATATATATTTATGAACAAAATTGCCATATTTTTTATTTTTGTACGATATGCACTGATTACTGGCACCAAATTGCATTTCCCTGACAAAAACATAATAGATAACAATGACAAAACAGCTTTTTTATATTTTTTGTATACTATGCACTCATGACTGGCACCAACTGTAACTTCTCGTAATATTAATTGTGTTAAAGCATGTTTAGAATGGAACTTTACCTTTTTGGAGCTCTGATGTACTCTATTAGCTGCAAGCAGTACATTTGTAAATGAAATGTAGAAAGAGATATAGTTTGTAGATGCTATAACTTTTGCGCAAAACAATAAATATATGCTTATTGAATTTTTTTTTACCCAAGACGTGGCTGAATACATTTTGGCCTAAATGTATGGCTACATTTTTGGTTATTGGATATTTACAATAAGAGAGCCTCTAGATATTTGACCCCCTCCCAGGAGAATAAGTGCCTGTCATTCCTCCCAAAAAGAAGAAGTGTAAATAAACACAGACCATGAGAAAGCAATTTCCTGACGCCAACATGGCAGCATACTAGTGATAGAGCCCCGCCTCTTGACTACTCCCCCAGGACCAGTGAATAGCATAAATGAAGGCATGGTCAGCTGCCACTCCATTCTTCTTTTTTTCCTCATATCTCTACGCACCAGGGATGAAGTAAGGAATTTTATGTTCCCCACCCTGCCGCTGAGCAGTAACCGGCTGGGTTCAAGCCTCTCCCTGTGCGTAGTCTCAGTGCTCTGGCTGCTAACATTGCGCTGAAAACCCTGAGAAACCCTCATCTGTGTGGTCTTGATGGGTCCCTGCAGTGTTTTCTCTTTAGGAACGAAATCTGCTATTCAGCATAACTTGGTTCGGGAGCTTTGGGAGGGCCAGCCTGTCATTTCCTTCTCTATGGGTTTCCTGGACCATTAGGCTATGACTTTACCTGTTTTTATTCAGTTTGGTCTCTTCACCCTTCTTATCTGGCTTTAGGTAGGTTCCGGGTGAACGAGGAGCAGGTCGCACCATGCAGTAGGTGTCCGGGTCTCCCTATAGGCGTGGGTCGGCCGCCAAGCGCTGTATTTACTGGCCTAGGGTGCTCCCGATTATGTCAGAGGGCTGCGTCCGGTTTGCACACGCGCACTGGCCGACGGAAGCTCTGTGCACCATTTTGGTTCTGGGCGAAATGATTAGTTTTGCCCACAACAACAGGAGGAGCCTGGGGGCGGGTTCTGCCTGTCCCAGGATCACTTAAAAGTGTCAGTGAGCTGCTGTGGGACAGGCAATATACAGCCTCCTGACTGTGTCTCCTGACTTTGAAGTTTGTTCCTGGATCCAGTCTCAGCAACTTTTTGTGACGCCATCTGCTGGTAGGAAAGTTTTTCTATTTTTAAAAAAAAAAAAGAAAAGAAAGTACATTCTTTTCCTTTGGTTTGTTTCAGCTGTTTGCTTTGTTGTAGTTTTCAGACTTTCATGTTAGAAGATTACGGGCAATCTCCATCCTTCTGTTTCTCTTTTCAGATATCTCTCTTTTTTCCGCTGGCCGTCCCCTATTCTCTACTACCCTGAGTCAGTCACCACTTATGCAAGACCCTCAATACTTAAGGTAGGGGGACCACCAGTGGTAAGTTTTCAGGTGACCTTTAAAAAAGTGCCCTCTAATGCGGTTTGCTTTGATCTGTTTCAGCCCCGCACGCTCACGGAGTTCAAGAACAAGAGAGGACAGGCGTTCTTCAAAGGAGCATAGCTCCAGACGTTGCTCCCGGTCAAGGAAAAAATCCAAAACAGCATGTCGCGCCTCCTGTTCTTCAGAGCAATACAGGCGTTCCAGCAAGAAATGATGCTGGACTTGTGGCACAGTCCCCCTATCAAGGGCACTGCGCAAGTCTCATCATTACTAAAGAAGGTAGTACGAGATTTCTTATCTGAGTTTACATCAGCCCAGCCACCCACCCAAAGGGTCCCATTGGAAGATCAGCCAGGGACTTCAGCAAGCAGTATGACCATGCCCAGTGGGATGTCCTTGCTGTCTGCTCAGCCTGTGGAGAAGGATAGTTCCTCCTCATCAGGGGAGGATCCAGAACAACTTGGGTTCAGTTTCTCTCTGGTGGAATCCTTCATTCTGGCAATAAAACAGGCGATCGCATGGGAAGTGGAGGAAGTGGCAAAGAAGGCAAAATCCTATTACCCTTTTTTTTACAGAAACTTTAAACCTATTTTCCATTCATGGACAAAATCAAAGATGTCCTAAAGCAGGAGGGGGGGTGCGATACACATTGGCTTTGGGGGGGTGATTTTGGGGTGTTGGGGTGTCTGGAGCAGCCCGTGTTTACACTGCTCCTCTGATGGCTTAGGGAAATCCTGCTGCTGATCTGTCTCCAGCCCCGGCTCAGGAAGACCCTCTCCTGCAGCTTTCTCTCTGGCTTTGTTGCTTTCTGTCCCACAGTCACTCCAATGTGCTGCAATGGAGGTGGTGGCTCCTTCAGCTCCTGCACCCGTCCGGACCCCCTGGACCCGGAGAGTGGGCCTGCAGCCAGCCCCAGTGAGAAATCAAGAGAATGGTGAGGCTGTCTGTGGAACTACAGCTACTGGGGCTTCTACTACTGACCCTCCAAATCAATGTATTTTGGTAGGAGCCTCCAGTCCAGGAAATGTTAGCCAGGTGAGACCCATCAATAACTGCTATTTAATTGGTATATGATCTTATGGAAGCACTGACCACTGATCAATAATTGTGAATGTATTTTTCTCTTATCTGGGAGGTGGAGCTGTGACTATGAAATACTTTATTGTAATGATTTATGTCTGCTACATTAAAGCAAAGTTGCACCCAAAAGTGGAAGCACTCTTTAAGCACTCTTCGCCCCCTTACATGCCACATTTGGCATGTAATTTATTTATTTTTTTTTGGGGGGGGGGGGAGTGGGTACCTGGTTTTTACATATATCTAATAGTTATCATGCCGCAAGCTGTTGTGGCCGGGTGCCCACAGTTGCTATGATGGCACTGCAGAGAGGAGGGGGAAAGGAGAGAGGCCACGGGCAGCCGCATCGCTGGACCACAGGACAGGTGAGTGTCTGTTTATTAAAATCAGCAGCTACACTTTTGTAGCTGCTGACTTTTAATAAACTGAAAAACAAGTGGAACTCCGCTTTAAGGTCCCTTTCACATGAGTGTTCTAATCAGGTCCACACATTCCAACCCACCGCCATACACTCCATACCCCTATCCTGCACATTCCACCCACCACCATACACTCCGTGCCCCCGTCAAATTAAATTCAAAAACATTCAAACTAAATTTATACTGTGAGTCATCTGAAGCACATGCAGACCCTGCGCAAGCAAGAAAAATTTTATATCCACTTTAGACCAGGTGGATTACACATACTGTTCTGCATACTTATGCTACATATATGTAATATTGTGCTATATTTATTCAACCTTGACTGTATGGATGTGCATATGGTGTCTAGACGTATTATATGGTACATCTGGTACTAAGGCAATTTGTCTTTTTATGGTGGTGGAAGGTGATTTGTTTTTACTTTTATGGTGTTTATTTTTGTGGCTTAATAAAGTGTTTTATATTTTTGTATTTACTAGTTTCTTTTTCAGAGTGTTCTTTAATACCCCAGAGGCTCATATTTATGGTTCTTTTTTGGTAGACTGTCCTTGTCTGCCCTTTTTTTGTATATGCTGTGCCATAGAGCTCCTCCCCCTATTATGGCTGTGAGTAGGTTAGTACCGTAGGGATATAATTGATACCCAATAAACTTAATATCCCTCCCTTCCTTTTATTTTTTTTGTATTACAGTGATGGATCTGAGTCCATCCCTTCTTTTTTTAGTATTCTGAGCAGATCCACATTTTTGTTTCCTGGGCGTAGTGGTCTCCAGTGTGGCTTGCTTTTGGGAATTATTGGAACACCATATAATTATATTGTGTTGATAAATCTAAATTTATGTTGACTAATCTATTTAAATGTCAATATGTATGGTTGACATTCATTATTGTGGCCCTTTTGTGTGGAAATCTCATGTTACTGGTGCTCTCCCACTTACAGCTTACATAGTTGTTTCTGTCCCGGCATCTAATTGTACAGTATGTCTTCTTATATCATGTTCCCAATCTCTGTTATAGAGCACCCCTCCCCTGGAACGCATTGAGACTCCTAAACTCACCCACAGTACATCCTTTTGAATTCAGACTTGTGATCAACCAAGTTACAGAAACAAAGTTTTCATTGTTCCCCACAGGGTGTTATTAGATCTAGCATGTAACAATATATACAAACTGTGGGGGAATTCATTGGCGCTGTGTTCTAGTACTTACGGTATGTATTTTACCTGTCGTTATACTATGCTATATTTTGTTTTGTTTTTAATCATGTCATGGCTATTATATCTTTTTTACAATAACCATGGCTTAGCACAGGGCTGGACATAAATAAAGGACTACATTTTATTCATCTGTATGTAACTTTATTTATTTGAGGGATCCTCCACCCTAAAAGTCCTGTTCATACATGTTTCCTATTCATGTCCTGGGAAAAGATTAACCACTGCCCAGTCGCTCTATATTCAATATACGGCCTCACAGCCGTTCTTTAGTTCTGGGAGGGTTTTCCTGTACTTCCTCCCCTGGAGTCCCTGGACATCTTCCCCTGGTGCACGTTTCAGGAACTCTGTGTGACAACTCTGTGCCTTGAACACAGCACATCACAGATCAGGGTAAAGGGCCCATCAAAAGCAATCACAGCAGTGGCGGCCCCTCCATTAGGGGCGCCCGGGCACCGCCCCCTCTCTTCTCGCCACCCCTATATGCAGTGGATAGATTCTAGACTTGTGCACAACGGAAAATTTTGTTTAGTTTCGGTTCGTTGTCATTCCTAAAATACATAATTTTTTTCTGTTATATTCGTTATGTTACGTTAATACGTTTTCGGTTAATTCGTTATTATTCGTAGAGTGTCGATATTTGTTATACTGAATCTCGAATCATGTCGAATCCATTTGTTATATGCGCTATAATTTAGTTTGTATTCGTTGAAATTCGATATTTATGTATGTATATATATTCGAGATAATGATTGGTAGTTTGGAAAGTCGTTTGTTTATAGAATCTTTGAACACACAATGACAATATCTCTTCTCCTCTGCTCAAATACAATACAACACTGTTCTCACTCAGTTCTCAGGAATGCACTTTGCAAGTAATTCAACCTCCAGCACAAAATTAATCAGCTGATTGGACTGTAAGATTTACTTTGAGTTGACCTTTTGTTTCATTAGACCTTTTAATGAATTACCGAATCATGTCGAATTCATTCGTTATATCCGCTATAATTTCTTTCGTATTCGTTGAAATTCGTTATTTTTTTATTCGGATGCATCTGAATGTCCAAAAGATGCAAAATTTGGCTGAATTTCGATTTGTTACGAAATGAATTGCACAAGCCTAATAGATTCATGCATAGCAGGAATCTATCCATGGCCGCCCCTTATTCATGTGTCCAGGCCCTTTCAGGGCACTGGGCACATGAATTACAATGGCCAGGTTTTTTTTAAGCACCTGATTAGAGCCAGATGCTCTAATAGGCTTCAAGATAGGGTGGGCTCGGGTCGCAGAGGATGTGTCCAGAGCCCACCCAGGTGTGTTGCAACAGCGAATTAATATTCACTGTTGCAACACTGATCCTCCTCCTGGCCAATCGGGAAGCAGGGATGAAACCCATTTTCCGACTGGCCAAAATGTCAGGTAATCCTATTGCAGAGAGGAGACGCTCCATTGAGTGACATTTGTGAAACCAGTCAGGGACCAGCACTGCTGGAGCTGAGGGACTCTCCTAGCTAACAGGGGAAGAACTCCTCCAGTGAGAGTGGGCGGGAAGTGAAGGGAAAGGAAAGACAGATTCCGGGGGTAGGGGACTCAATTCTTAGAAGGACAGAGAGGCCAATCTGTAACAAAGACCTGAAGCACCGAACAGTATGTTTTCTACCGGGCGCTCGGGTTAGGCACATCACGGATCTGGTGGACAAATTACTAGGAGGGCCTGGGGAAGACCCAGCTGTCATGGTGCACGTTGGCACCAATGACAGAGGCAGATGGGGTGTCCTAAAGAACGATTTTAGGGACTTAGGAGCTAAATTGAGGAAAATTATCTCCAAGGTAGTATTCTCAGGAATACTACTGGTACATCGAGCCACACCAGAAAGGCAGAGGGAGATTAGGGAAGTAAACAAGTGGCTGAAGAGCTGGTGTAGTAAGGAGAGGTTTGGGTTCCTGGAGGACTGGGCCGACTTCTCAGTTGATAAACGGTACTATAGAAGGGACGAACTGCACCTAAATGAGGAGGGTGCAGATCAGCTGGGAATGAAGATGGCCAAAAAGTTAGAGGGGTTTTTAAACTAGGCGATGGGGGGTCCAGAGGTAGAGATAGTCAGCGCCGAACATATTCCAGAGGGTAGTATTGGGGGCATTAGTGGTAGGTTGACCAAAGCACATAAACCCAAGGTAAGTATAGTAGCAAGTCCTAGTTGCAATCTCAGAACACCCAATAGGAGGATAATATGTGACCGGTCTAAATTACGTGGCATGTTCACCAATGCCAGGAGCCTGGCGGACAAGATGGGTGAACTAGAGATACTGTTGTACAAGGAGGATTTGGATTTTGTGGGAATTTCAGAGACCTGGTTCAACAGCTCTCATGATTGGCTGGTAAAAATTCAAGAGTATACCCTTTATCGCATGGATAGAGAGGGTAAAAAAGGGGGAGGGGTATACCTATATATCAAGAATAATGTACAAGTGAATGTGAGAGATGACATCACTAAGGGAGCTAGGGTGGAGGTGGAATCCTTATGGGTAGAGCTCCAAAGGGATGAAGCTAAGGGGAAAATAATACTGAGGGTATGATATAGGCCCCCTAACCTGAGGGAGGAAGGGGAGACAGATCTCCTATCACAATTTGGATTAGCAGCAAGAATGGGAAGTGTTATCGTAATGGGGGATTTTAACTATCCAGACTGGGCGGAGGGAACCACGCATTCATCTAAGGCTCGCCAGTTCCTAAATGTCTTGCAGGACAATTTTATGGGTCAGATGGTAGATGCACCAACTAGAAATAAAGCGTTACTGGATCTACTGATTACCAACAATACAGACCTGATCACGGATGTGGAAGTACGAGGCAATTTAGGTAACAGAGATCACAGGTCAATTGGCTTTAGTATTAATCACACAAATAGGAGACATAAGGGGAATACAAAGACACTGAATTTCAAAAGAGCCAACTTCCCCAAACTACGAACCTTGCTAGAAGGCATAAATTGGGATAAAATCTTAGGAACAAAGAACACGGAGGAGAGATGGGTTTGCTTTAAGAGCATATTAAATAAGGGCATTAGCCAATGCATCTTATTGGGTAATACATTTAAAAGAGCAAACAATAATCCTGGATGGCTTAACTCCAATGTAAAAATGCATATAAAAGCAAAGGAGAAGGTCTTCAAAAAATCATCAGCATTCAGATTCAGAATGCAACAAGAAATGTAACGGTGCAATAAGGACGGCTAAGATAGAACATGAAAGACACATAGCGGAGGAGAGCAAAAAATAATCCCAAGAAATTCTTTAAGTATGTAAACAGTAAAAAAGGGAGGACAGACCATAATGGCCCCATAAAGAATGAGGAAGGACATCTGGTTACAAAGGATGAGGAGATGGCAAAGGTATTGAATTTATTCTTCTCCTCAGTCTTCACGAGGGAATCAGGGGGCTTCAGTAACCAAAACTGCAGTGTTTATCCTCGTGACACATCACAGGAAGCACCTCCATGGTTAACAGAGGAGAGAATTAAAATAAGACTTGGGAAACATTAATAAATCACCGGGACCAGATGGCTTGTACCTGAGGGTACTTAGGGAACTCAGTCAAGTAATTGCCAGACCCTTGTTCCTAATTTTTACTGACAGTCTACTGACTAGAATGGTAGCAGCTGATTGGAGAAAAGCCAATGTAGCTCCGATATTTAAAAAGGGCCCAAAATACATCCCTGGGAATTACAGACCAGTTAGCCTAACATCAATAGTATGTAAACTCTTGGAGGGGATGATAAAGGACTATAGACAAAATTTTAGTAATGGGAACAGTATCATTAGCAGTAATCAGCATGGATTCATGAATAATCGTTCTTGCCAAACCAATCTATTAACCTTCTATGAGGAGGTGAGTTGCCATCTAGATAAAGGAAGGCCCGTAGATGTGGTGTATCTGGATTTTGCAAAAGCATTTGACACAGTTCCACATAAACCTTTACTGTGCAAAATAAGGTCCGTTGGCATGGACCATAGGGTGAGTACATGGATTGAAAACTGGCTACAAGGGCGAGTTCAGAGGGTGGTGATAAATGGGGAGTACTCGGAATGGTCAGGGGTGGGTAGTGGGGTCCCCCAGGGTTCTGTGCTGGGACCAATCCTATTTAATTTGTTCATAAATGACCTGGAGGATGGGGTAAACAGTTCAATCTCTGTATTTGCGGACGATACTAAGCTAAGCAGGGCAATAACTTCTCTGCAGGATGTAGAAACCTTGCAAAAAGATCAGAACAAATTAATGGGGTGGGCAACTACATGGCAAATGAGGTTCAATGTAGAAAAATGTAAAATAATGCATTTGGGTGGCAAAAATATGAATTCAATCTATACCTGGGGGTCCTAGTAGATGATAGGCTCAGCAATGGCATGCAATGCCAAGCTGCTGCTAACAAAGCAAACAGAACATTGGCATGCATTAAAAAGGGGATCAACTCCAGAGATAAAACAATAATTCTCCCGCTCTACAAGACTCAGGTCCGGCTGCACCTAGAGTATGCTGTCCAGTCCTGGGCACCAGTCCTCAGGAAGGATGTACTGGAAAGGGAGCGAGTACAAAGAAGGGCAACAAAGCTAATAAAGGGTCTGGAGAATATTAGTTATGAGGAAAGGTTGCTAGCACTGAACTTATTCTCTCTGGAGAAGAGACGCTTGAGAGGGGATATGATTTCAATATACAAATACAATACTGGTGACCCCACAATAGGGATAAAACTTTTTCGCAGAAGGGAGTTTAACAAGACTCATGGCCACTTATTAAAATTAGAAGAAAAGAGGTTTAACCTTAAACTACGTAGAGGGTTCTTTACTGTAAGAGCGGCAAGGATGTGGAATTTCCTTCCACAGACAGTGGTCTCAGCAGGGGGAGCATTGATAGTTTCAACAAACTATTAGATAAGCACCTGAACAACCGCAACATACAGGGATATACAATGTAATACTGACATATAATCACACACATAGGTTGTAACTATATGAGACGCATCGCGGAAGCTTTCACCAAGCCCGCCATGCTGGAAGATGTGAGTCTGCACCAACACTACACTGACACTAGCACACATAGGCACATAAACCTCCCCAATCACCCCCCTGCACCCCCTGTCCCCCCCGTTACAGTGACACCAATAGCAGTTTTTTTGTTTTTTTTTACTGATTACTGCATTGGTGTCATTTGTGCCTGTTATAAGTGGTAGGGCAGTTAGTGGTAGGCCCCTTTAGGTCTAGGGTACCCCCCTAACCCCCTCAATAAAGGTTTAACCCCTTGATCACCCCTCAGTTAACCCCTTCTTTGCTTGTCGCCAGTGTCACTAAGCTATCTTTTTTCTGATCGCCGTATTAGTGTCACAGGTGACGCTAGTTAGCCAGGTAAGTATTTAGGTTTACCGTCAGCTTTTTATAGCGTCAGGTACCCACATATACTACCTAGTAAAGGTTTTAACCCCCTGATTGCCTCATAGATAACCCTTTCACCAGTGATCACTGCATAAGTATTATGGGTGACGCTGGTTAGTTAGTTTGTTATTTAGGTTCACCGTCAGCTTTTTATAGCGTCAGGTACCCCCATATACTACCTAATAAAGGTTTTAACCCCTTGATTGCCCCCTAGTTAACCCTTTCACCAGTGATCACCATATAAGTGTTACAGGTGAGGCTTGTTAGTTAGTTTGTTTTTTATACCCGCCGTTTATTACCAAATAAAGGTTTAACCCCCTGATCGCCCGGCGGATGATATTAGTTAGGTTTTAGGGTCAGTGAGGGTCTGCATCACCCCAGGCAGCGTCAGGTTAGTGCCAGTACTGCTAACATCCTTGCACGCAGCATACACCTCCTTTAGTGGTATAGTATCTGAATGGATCGATATCTGATCAGATCTATACTAGCGTCCCCAGCAGTTTAGGGTTCCCAAAAATGCAGTGTTAGTGGGATCAGCCCAGATACATGCTAGCACCTGTGTTTTGACCCTCCACCCAGCCCAGCCCACCCAAGTGCAGTATTGATCGATCACTCTCACTTACAAAACACTAAACACGCATAACTGCAGCGTTCGCAGAGTCAGGCCTGATCCCTGCGATCGCTAACAGTTTTTTTGGTAGTGTTTGATACAGTTGCTGACAGCCTAGGAGCTTTTTTTACCTGTGAGTCTCACTACTGTACCAGTAAATTTAGAGCCCCAAATGGCAATTCGAAGGTACAGTAGTGAAGAGGCCTACACTTTCTGAGCATGACAGAAGAAGAAGTCACTCATCTGTCAGATTCAGGCTCAGCATACGATCCTGTTGGCGACAGCGGCTCCATGACAGATAGCTCTGACGACAGAGTTGTGGTCCCTGCCAAGGTCAGGCGTACCAGACCCTGATCTTATTTTGCTGTTGAGGTGCAAGAACCGCAGGGCTCTCATATGGAGCTGAGAAGTACTAGTGCCGCTCATCCTTCTGGTGAACTGGCAAGTACCAGTGGCCTAGTACACCCTGGTCGTACATCCAGCACTGCAGTAACACTTGGTGACATGGCAAATCCCATAAGTGCAGTTCAAGCTGGCAAGGTGGCAAGCACAAGTAGTGTCCCGCTGCCACCAAGAAGACAAAGACAGGCCCGTCGAGCCCATAGTGCCCTTCCTGCTGCAATCGCCAATCCTAATTGGGAACCCACCACTTTTGCAGCACCCGTACTTCCCCCATTCACTGGCCAACCCGGAATTTAGGTGGAAACAGTTGATTTTACATCACTTGATTTTTATTCCCTGTTTTTCACTGAAGATCTCTATAGATCTATTGTGGAACAAAGCAATTTGTATGCTGGTCAATACAACGCCGCTAATCCCCAGTCCTCCCTTGCCAGAGATTGGAAACCAATTACGGTTTCCGAATTTAAGATCTTTCTGGGCCTATCCCTCCACATGGGCATAGTTAAAATGAGTAAGTTGCGGTCATATTGGGACACTGACCCAATTTACCATATGCCCCTGTTCTCTGCCTCCATGGCCAGGGCACGATACGAACAGATCTTGTGGTTCATGCATTTCAACAAGAATGAACTCCAAAAGGACCTCCAAGGTAGTATTCTCAGGAATACTACCGGTACATCGAGCCACACCAGAAAGGCAGAGGGAGATTAGGGAAGTAAACAAGTGGCTGAAGAGCTGGTGTAGCAAGGAGGGGTTTGGGTTCCTGGAAGACTGGGCCGACTTCTCAGTCGGTAACCGGTACTATAGAAGGGACGGACTGCACCTAAATGAGGAGGGTGCAGATCTGCTGGGAATGAAGATGGCCAAAAAGTTAGAGGGGTTTTTAAACTAGGCGATGGGGGAGGGTCCAGAGACAGAGATAGCCAGCGCGGAAGATATTCCAGAGGGTAGTATTGGGGGCATTAGTGGTAGGTTGACCAAAGCACAAAAACACAAGGTAAGTATAATAGCAAGTCCTAGTTGCAATCTCGAAACACCCAATACGAGGACAATATGCGACTGGTGTAAACTATGTGGCATGTTCACCAATGCCAGGAGCATGGCGGACAAGATGGGTGAACTAGAGATACTGTTGTACAAGGAGGATTTGGATTTTGTGGGAATTTCAGAGACCTGGTTCAACAGCTCTCATGATTGGCTGGCAAACATTCAAGGGTATACCTTATACTGCAAGGATAGAGAGGGTAAAAAAGGGGGAGGGGTATGCTATATATCAAGAATAATGTACAAGCGAATGAGAGAGATGACATCACTGAGGGAGCTAGAGAGGAGGTGGAATCCTTATGGGTTGAAGCTAAGGGGAAAATAATACTGAGGGTATGATATAGGCCCCCTAACCTGAGGGAGGAAGTGGAGACGGATCTCCTATCACAAATTGGATTAGCAGCAAGGATGGGAAATGTTATCATAATGGGGGATTTTAATTATCCAGACATAGACTGGGCGGAGGGAACCACACATTCATTTAAGGCTCGCCAGTTCCTTAATGTCTTGCAGGACAATTTTATGGGTCAGATGGTAGACGCACCAACTAGAAATAAAACATTACTGGATCTACTGATTACCAACAATACAGACCTGATCACGGATGTGGAAATACGGGGCAATTTAGGTAACAGCGATCACAGGTCAATTAGTTTCAGTATAAATCACACAAATAGGAAACATAAAGGGAACACAAAGACACTGAATTTCAAAAGAGCCAACTTCCCTAAACTACAAACCTTGCTAAAAGGCATAAATTGGGATAAAATATTAGGAACAAAGAATACGGAGGAGAGATGGGTTTGCTTTAAGAGCATATTAAAAAAGGGAATTAGCCAATGTATCCCATTGGGTAATAAATTTAAAAGAGCGAACAAAAATCTGGGATGGCTTAACTCCAATGTAAAAATGCATATAAAAGCAAAGGAGAAGGCCTTCAAAAAATACAAGGTTGAGGGATCATCCTCAGCATTCAGACTTTATAAAGAATGCAACAAGAAATGTAAGGGTGCAATTAGGACAGCTAAGATAGAACATGAAAGACACATAGCGGAGGAGAGCAAAAAAAATCCCAAGAAATTCTTTAAGTATGTAAACAGTAAAAAAGGGAGGACAGACCATATTGGCCCCATAAAGAATGAGGAAGGACATCTGGGTAGAAAGGATGGGGAGATGGCGAAGGTATTGAATTTATTCTTCTCCTCAGTCTTCACGAGTGAATCGGGGGGCTTCAGTAACCAAAACTGCAGTGTTTATCCTCATGACACAACACAGGAAGCACCTCCATGGTTAACAGAGGACAGAATTAAAAGTAGACTTGAGAAACTTAACATTAATAAATCACCGGGACCAGATGGCTTGCATCCGAGGGTACTTAGGGAACTCAGTCAAGTGATTGCCAGACCGTTGTTCCTAATTTTTACAGACAGTCTACTGACTGGAATGGTACCAGCTGATTGGATAAAAGCCAATGTAGCACCAATATTTAAAAAGGGCCCAAAATACATCCCTGGGAATTACAGACCAGTTAGCCTAACATCAATAGTATATAAACTCTTGGAGGGGATGATAAGGGAGTATGTACAAGATTTTAGTAATAAGAATGATATCATTAGCAGTAATCAGCATGGATTCATGAAGAATCGTTCTTGCCAAACCAATCTATTAACCTTCTATGAGGAGGTGAGTTGCCATCTAGATAAAGGAATGCAAGTAGACATGGTGTATCTGGATTTTGCAAAAGCATTTGACACAGTTCCCCATAAACCTTTACTGTACAAAATAAGGTAAGTTGGCATGGACCATAGGGTGAGTACATGGATTGAAAACTGGCTACAAGGGCGAGTTCAGAGGGTGGTGATAAATTGGGAGTACTCAGAATGGTCAGGGGTGGGTAGTGGGGTTCCCCAGGGTTCTGTGCTGGGACCAATCCTATTTAATTTGTTTATAAACAACCTGGAGGATGGGATAAACAGTTCAATCTCTGTATTTGCAGATGATACTAAGCTAAGCAGGGCAATAACTTCTCCGTAGGATGTGGAAACCTTGCAAAAAGACCTGAACAAATTAATGGGGTGGGCGACTACATGGTAAATGAGGTTCAATGTAGAAAAATGTAAAATAATGCATTTGGGTGGCAAAAATATGAATGCAATCTATACACTGGGGGGAGAACCTCTGGGAGAATCTAGGATGGAAAAGGACCTGGGGGTCCTAGTAGATGATAGGCTCAGCAATGGCATGCAATGCCAAGCTGCTGCTAATAAAGCAAACAGAATATTGGCATGCATTAAAAGGGGGATCAACGCAAGAGATAAAACGATAATTCTCCCACTCTACAAGGCTCTGGTCCGGCCGCATCTGGAGTATGCTGTCCAGTTCTGAGCACCAGTCCTCAGGAAGGATGTACTGGAAATGGAGCGAGTACAAAGAAGGGCAACAAAGCTAATAAAGGGTCTGGAGGATCTTAGTTATGAGGAAAGGTTGCAAGCACTGAACTTATTCTCTCTGGAGAATAGGGATGAGCTTCGTGTTCGAGTCAAACCCATGTTCGACTCGAACATCGTCTGTTCGCCCGTTCGCCGAATTGCGAATGATATGGGCCGATATGGGCCATTCGCGCCTCACGGCCCATAATTCACTGCGGCATCGCAGTGCATTGCTGGCTGATGATTGGCCAAGCATGCACTATGACCCACATGCTTGGCCAATCACATCGCCGTCAGTAGAGAGAGATGTAATTGGCCAAAGCCAGGTTGGCTTTGGCCAATTATGGCTCAGGGGGTTTAGAACACGCCCCACACTATATAAGGCCGCCTGCACGGCGGCCCTGTGTAGTGTGTGTTCCGGCGTTGAAAGAGAGATAGATAGACAGAGAGACAGTGTCATTTCATTTGAGTTAGATAGATTAGGCAGGACAATCAGTGAGTTAGCTGCACTTACTGTGTATTGTGTATATATATGCATCCCAGGTGTTGCATATACATATACACACTGTATTCAGTTTAGCTAGATCCGTTCCTGTTATCTTCTTACTGACAGGCAGGCTTGTCTTGTTACAGTATTTACAGCTACCTGAAGAAAATTGCTGGTGTTCTTTTGATCCTATTAGTACCACAGTCAGGCAGCTAGACCTTTTACAGTTAGTGCAGTGCGTCCTGCTCACAGTGTTCAGCTAAAACTACAAGTTAGTGCGGTGCATCCTGCTCACAGTGTTCAGCTAAAACTACAAGTTAGTGCGGTGCATCCTGCTCACAGTGTTCAGCTAAAACTACAAGTTAGTGGGGTGCGTCCTGCTCACAGTGTTCAGCTAAAACTACAAGTTAGTGCGGTGCGTCCTGCTCACAGTGTTCAGCTAAAACTACAAGTTAATGCGGTGCGTCCTGCTCACAGTGTTCAGCTAAAACTACAAGTTAGTGCAGTGCGTCCTGCTCACAGTGTTCAGCTAAAACTACAAGTTAGTATAGTGCGTCCTGCTCACAGTGTTCAGCTAAAACTACAAGTTAGTGTAGTGAGACCTCTGCACAGTGTTCATCTAAAGCTACAAGTTAGTGCAGTGCGTCCTGCTCACAGTGTTCAGCTAAAACTACAAGTTAGTGCGGTGCGTCTTGCTCACAGCGTTCAGCTAAAACTACAAGTTAGTGTGGTGCGTCCTGCTCACAGTGTTCAGATAAAACTACAAGTTAGTGCGGTGCGTCCTGCTCACAGTGTTCAGCTAAAACTACAAGTTAGTGTAATGAGATCTCTGCACAGTGTTTATCTAAATCTACAAGTTAGTGCAGTGCATCCTGCTCACAGTGTTCAGCTAAAACTACAAGTTAGTGTAGTGAGACCTCTGCACAGTGTTCATCTAAATCTACAAGTTAGTGTAGTGCGTCCTGCTCACAGTGTTCAGCTAAAACTACAAGTTAGTGTAGTGAGACCTCTGCACAGTGTTCATCTAAAGCTACAAGTTAGTGCAGTGCGTCCTGCTCACAGTGTTCAGCTAAAACTACAAGTTAGTGCAGTGCATCCTGCTCACAGTGTTCAGCTAAAAATACAAGTTAGTGCGGTGCGTCCTGCTCACAGTGTTCAGCTAAAACTACAATTTAGTGTAGTGAGACCTATGCACAGTGTTCATCTAAAGCTACAAGTTAGTGCAGTGCGTCCTGCTCACAGTGTTCAGCTAAAACTACAAGTTAGTGGGGTGCGTCCTGCTCACAGTGTTCAGCTAAAACTACAAGTTAGTGTAGTGAGACCTCTGCACAGTGTTCATCTAAAGCTACAAGTTAGTGCAGTGCGTCCTGCTCACAGTGTTCAGCTAAAACTACAAGTTAGTGCGGTGCATCCTGCTCACAGTGTTCAGCTAAAACTACAAGTTAGTGTAGTGAGACCTCTGCACAGTGTTCATCTAAAGCTACAAGGTAGTGCAGTGCGTCCTGCTCACAGTGTTCAGCTAAAACTACAAGTTAGTGTAGTGCGTCCTGCTCACAGTGTTCAGCTAAAACTACAAGTTAGTGTAGTGAGACCTCTGCACAGTGTTCATCTAAAGCTACAAGTTAGTGCAGTGTGTCCTGCTCACAGTGTTTAGCTAAAACTACAAGTTAGTGCGGTTCGTCCTGCTCACAGTGTTCAGCTAAAACTACAAGTTAGTGCGGTGCGTCCTGCTCACAGTGTTCAGCTAAAACTACAAGTTAGTGTGGTGCGTCCTGCTCACAGTGTTCAGCTAAAACTACAAGTTAGTGTGGTGCGTCCTGCTCACAGTGTTCAGATAAAACTACAAGTTAGTGCGGTGCGTCCTGCTCACAGTGTTCAGCTAAAACTACAAGTTAGTGTAATGAGACCTCTGCACAGTGTTTATCTAAATCTACAAGTTAGTGCAGTGCATCCTGCTCACAGTGTTCAGCTAAAACTACAAGTTAGTGTAGTGAGACCTCTGCACAGTGTTCATCTAAATCTACTAGTTAGTGTAGTGCGTCCTGCTCACAGTGTTCAGCTAAAACTACAAGTTAGTGTAGTGAGACCTCTGCACAGTGTTCATCTAAAGCTACAAGTTAGTGCAGTGCGTCCTGCTCACAGTGTTCAGCTAAAACTACAAGTTAGTGCAGTGCATCCTGCTCACAGTGTTCAGCTAAAACTACAAGTTAGTGCGGTGCGTCCTGCTCACAGTGTTCAGCTAAAACTACAAGTTAGTGTAGTGAGACCTATGCACAGTGTTCATCTAAAGCTACAAGTTAGTGCAATGCGTCCTGCTCACAGTGTTCAGCTAAAACTACAAGTTAGTGGGGTGCGTCCTGCTCACAGTGTTCAGCTAAAACTACAAGTTAGTGTAGTGAGACCTCTGCACAGTGTTCATCTAAAGCTACAAGTTAGTGCAGTGCGTCCTGCTCACAGTGTTCAGCTAAAACTACAAGTCAGTGCAGTGCGTCCTGCTCACAGTGTTCACCTAAAACCACAAGTTAGTGCAGTGCGTCCTGCTCACAGTGTTCAACTAAAACTACAAGTTAGTGCGGTGCATCCTGCTCACAGTGTTCAGCTAAAACTACAAGTTAGTGTAGCGAGACCTCTGCACAGTGTTCATCTAAAGCTACAAGGTAGTGCAGTGCGTCCTGCTCACAGTGTTCAGCTAAAACTACAAGTTAGTGTAGTGCGTCCTGCTCACAGTGTTCAGCTAAAACTACAAGTTAGTGTAGTGAGACCTCTGCACAGTGTTCATCTAAAGCTACAAGTTAGTGCAGTGTGTCCTGCTAACAGTGTTCAGCTAAAACTACAAGTTAGTGCGGTGCGTCCTGCTCACAGTGTTCAGCTAAAACTACAAGTTAGTGTGGTGCGTCCTGCTCACAGTGTTCAGCTAAAACTACTAATTAGTGCGATGCGTCCTGCTCACAGTGTTCAGCTAAAACTACAAGTTAGTGCGGTGCGTCCTGCTCACAGTGTTCAGCTAAAACTACAAGTTAGTGCGGTGCGTCCTGCTCACAGTGTTAAGCTAAAACTACAAGTTAGTGTAGTGAGACCTCTGCACAGTGTTCATCTAAAGCTACAAGTTAGTGCAGTGTGTCCTGCTCACAGTGTTCAGCTAAAACTACAAGTTAGTGCGGTGCGTCCTGCTCACAGTGTTCAGCTAAAACTACAAGTTAGTGTCTTGCATCCTGCTCACAGTGTTCAGCTAAAACTACAAGTTAGTGCGGTGCGTCCTGCTCACAGTGTTCAGCTAAAACTACAAGTTAGTGCGGTGCGTCCTGCTCACAGTGTTCAGCTAAAACTACAAGTTAGTGCAGTGCGTCCTGCTCACAGTGTTAAGCTAAAACTACAAGTTAGTGTAGTGAGACCTCTGCACAGTTTTCATCTAAAGCTACAAGTTAGTGCAGTGTGTCCTGCTCACAGTGTTCAGCTAAAACTACAAGTTAGGTTTGTAGTGTTCTCATACTACAGGCAGGCAGTTGATTTTGCTAGCTGCAGTATCAGTACATATATATATATATCAGCTAAAACTACAAGTTAGTGCGGTGCGTCCTGCTCACAGTGTTCAGCTAAAACTACAAGTTAGTGCGGTGTGTCCTGCTCACAGTGTTCAGCTAAAACTACAAGTTAGTGCGGTGCGTCCTGCTCACAGTGTTCAGCTAAAACTACAAGTTAGTGTAGTGAGACCTTTGCACAGTGTTCATCTAAAGCTACAAGTTAGTGCAGTGCGTCCTGCTCACAGTGTTCAGCTAAAACTACAAGTTAGTGCGGTGCGTCCTGCTCACAGTGTTAAGCTAAAACTACAAGTTAGTGTAGTGAGACCTCTCCACAGTTTTCATCTAAAGCTACAAGTTAATGCAGTGCGTCCTGCTCACAGTGTTCAGCTAAAACTACAAGTTAGGTTTGTAGTGTTCTCATACTACAGGCAGGCATTGATTTTGCTAGCTGCAGTATCAGTACATATATATATATATCAGCTAAAACTACAAGTTAGTGCGGTGCGTCCTGCTCACAGTGTTCAGCTAAAACTACAATTTAGTGCGGTGTGTCCTGCTCACAGTGTTCAGCTAAAACTACAAGTTAGTGCGGTGCGTCCTGCTCACAGTGTTCAGCTAAAACTACAAGTTAGTGTAGTGAGACCTCTGCACAGTTTTCATCTAAAGCTACAAGTTAGTGCAGTGCGTCCTGCTCACAGTGTTCAGCTAAAACTACAAGTTAGGTTTGTAGTGTTCTCATACTACAGGCAGGCAGTTGATTTTGCTAGCTGCAGTATCAGTACATATATATATATATTAGCTAAAACTACAAGTTAGTGTAGTGAGACCTCTGCACAGTGTTCATATAAAGCTAAAAGTTAGTGCAGTGTGTCCTGCTCACAGTGTTCAGCTAAAACTACAAGTTAGTGCGGTGCGTCCTGCTCACAGTGTTCAGCTAAAACTACAAGTTAGTGCAGTGCGTCCTGCTCACAGTGTTCAGCTAAAACTACAAGTTAGTGCGGTGCGTCCTGCTCACAGTGTTCAGCTAAAACTACAAGTTAGTGCGGTGCGTCCTGCTCACAGTGTTAAGCTAAAACTACAAGTTAGTGTAGTGAGACCTCTGCACAGTTTTCATCTAAAGTTACAAGTTAGTGCAGTGCGTCCTGCTCACAGTGTTCAGCTAAAACTACAAGTTAGGTTTGTAGTGTTCTCATACTACAGGCAGGCAGTTGATTTTGCTAGCTGCAGTATCAGTACATATATATATATATATATCAGCTAAAACTACAAGTTAGTGCGGTGCGTCCTGCTCACAGTGTTCAGCTAAAACTACAAGTTAGTGCGGTGTGTCCTGCTCACAGTGTTCAGCTAAAACTACAAGTTAGTGCGGTGCGTCCTGCTCACAGTGTTCAGCTAAAACTACAAGTTAGTGTAGTGAGACCTTTGCACAGTGTTCATCTAAAACTACAAGTTAGTGCAGTGCGTCCTGCTCACAGTGTTCAGCTAAAACTACAAGTTAGTGCGGTGCGTCCTGCTCACAGTGTTAAGCTAAAACTACAAGTTAGTGTAGTGAGACCTCTGCACAGTTTTCATCTAAAGCTACAAGTTAGTGCAGTGCGTCCTGCTCACAGTGTTCAGCTAAAACTACAAGTTAGGTTTGTAGTGTTCTCATACTACAGGCAGGCAGTTGATTTTGCTAGCTGCAGTATCAGTACATATATATATATATCAGCTAAAACTACAAGTTAGTGCGGTGCGTCCTGCTCACAGTGTTCAGCTAAAACTACAAGTTAGTGCGGTGTGTCCTGCTCACAGTGTTCAGCTAAAACTACAAGTTAGTGCGGTGCGTCCTGCTCACAGTGTTCAGCTAAAACTACAAGTTAGTGTAGTGAGACCTCTGCACAGTGTTCATCTAAAGCTACAAGTTAGTGCAGTGCGTCCTGCTCACAGTGTTCAGCTAAAACTACAAGTTAGTGCAGTGTGTCCTGCTCACAGTGTTCAGCTAAAACTACAAGTTAGTGCGGTGTGTCCTGCTCAGTGTTCAGCTAAAACTACAAGTTAGTGCGGTGCGTCCTGTTCACAGTGTTCAGCTAAAACTACAAGTTAGTGTAGTGAGACCTCTGCAGAGTGTTCATCTAAAGCTACAAGTTAGTGCAGTGTGTCCTGCTCACAGTGTTCAGCTAAAACTACAAGTTAGTGCGGTGTGTCCTGCTCACAGTGTTCAGCTAAAACTACAAGTTAGTGCGGTGCATCCTGCTCAGTGTTCAGCTAAAACTACAAGTTAGTGCGGTGCGTCCTGCTCACAGTGTTCAGCTAAAACTACAAGTTAGTGCAGTGCGTCCTGCTCACAGTGTTCATCTAAAACTACAAGTTAGTGCGGTGCATCCTGCTCACAGTTTTCAGCTAAAACTACAAGTTAGTGTAGTGAGACCTCTGCACAGTGTTCATCTAAAGCTACAAGTTAGTGCAGTGTGTCCTGCTCACAGTGTTCAGCTAAAACTACAAGTTAGTGCAGTGCGTCCTGCTCACAGTGTTCAGCTAAAACTACAAGTTAGTGCAGTGCGTCCTGCTCACAGTGTTCAGCTTAAACTACAAGTTAGTGCGGTGCGTCCTGCTCACAGTGTTCAGCTAAAACTACAAGTTAGTGGGGTGCGTCCTGCTCACAGTGTTCAGCTAAAACTACAAGTTAGTGCGGTGCGTCCTGCTCACAGTGTTCAGCTAAAACTACAAGTTAGTGTGGTGCGTCCTCCTCACAGTGTTCAGCTAAACCTACAAGTTATTTTTTTGCGAGCTCTGCACAGTGTTCAGCTTAAGCTACCTGTAGAAGGTTGATGGTGTTTTCCTGATCCTATCACTACCGCAGGCAGCTAAAGAAGCTACAAGTTAGTTTTTTGCGAGCCCTGCACAGTGTTCAGCTAAAGCTACCTGTAGAAGATTTGTGGTGTTCTCATACTACAGGCAGGCAGTTGATTTTGCCAGCTGCAGTATCAGTATATATATATATATATATATATATATATATATATATATATATATATATATATATATATATATCAGCTTAGTGCAGCTACAGGCCATTAGTATGTCTGGAAGGCCAAGAAAGAGAAGGGGCAGACAGTCACAAGCCAATAAGAGAGGGCAAGCAGGCTCTGTGTCTAGTGCTGGTCCTGGAGACGGTGCATCCTCATCTGCACGTGGCCGTGGGACACGCTTGGCCTTTTTTTCGGCAGCTGGCCGTGTTGAGCCACAACATGTGGAAGACTTGGTCGAGTGGATGACCAAGCCATCCTCATCCTCCTCATCCTCTCTCACCCATGCCCAGGGTACTTTGTCTGGCAAAGCAGCGGCCTCTTCCCTCGGCTCAATGTCATCAGTGACTCATTCCCTAGCCCCACCATGTCCTCCTGAGGAGTCCCTCGAACTGTTTGACCACAGTGTTGGGTACATGCTCCAGGAGGATGCCCAGCGTTTGGAAGGCTCTGATGATGATACTGAGCTCGATGAAGGCAGTAACATGAGCACGGATAGAGGGGGTGCCCAAGAAGGACAGCAATCTGGCAGCCATGCTCCCCCTGCTGCAGCATACTGCCAGGTTTGCTCCAGTGATGAGGAGGGAGGGGATGATGAGGTCACTGACTCAACATGGGTGCCTGATAGGAGAGAGGAGGAGGAGGAGGCGGCACATCCCCAACGAGGCAGGATGCCCTCCAGGGGCCAGCCTAAGGGCAGCACATTGACTGCATCACATCCCAAAGCTCCACATGTGCAGGGCGCTGCAGTCTGTGCGCGTTATTCAAAAAGTTCTTTGGTGTGGGCCTTTTTTGAGACGAGTGCATCAGATCGCACCGCTGCTATTTGCAACATATGTCTGAAGCGTATCTCGCGTGGCCAAAACATCTCCCGCTTGGGTACCACATGCTTGACCAGACATATGTTGACCTGCCATGCAGTTCGTTGGCAAGCGTATCTAAAAGACCCACACCAAAGAACAAAGAGGACCTCTCCTTGCTCCTCATCAGCTGAGATCTCCAACCCCACTATACCTTCAGTCCTCTCTGAGACCTGCACTGAGAGGAATGAAGGTGTAGAATTAGGTGTGTCACAGCCAAGTACTTGTGGGCAATCTGCTTTCGGTACACCGACATCAGATTGTACCAGGCAAATTTCCCTGCCCCAGCTGCTGCACCGCCGAAAGAAGTTTGCTCCCAGCCATCAACATGCCCAGCGGTTGAATGCTAGCTTGGCAAAATTGCTAGCACTTCAACTGCTGCCTTTTCAGTTGGTAGACTCTGCCCCCTTCCGTGAGTTTGTGGAATGTGCGGTTCCTCAGTGGCAGGTACCCAAACGCCACTTTTTCTCACAAAAGGCGATTCCAGCTCTCTACCGGCATGTGGAAGGCAATGTCCATGCCTCGCTGGACAGGGCGATCAGTGGTAAGGTGCATATTACCGCTGACTCATGGTCCAGCAGGCATGGACAGGGACGTTACCTAAGTTTCACTGGGCATTGGGTGACTCTGCTGGCAGCTGGGAAGGATATAGGACAAGGTGCAGTAGTGTTGGAGGTTGTTCCGCCACCACGCCTCCAAAATGCTAATGATTGTGACACACCTCTCTCCTCCACCCCCTCCTCTTCTTCTTCCTCCATGGCCTCTTCCTGTGCTTTGTCCTCGGAACCAGCGGTGCTCTGTAGCCGTTCAAGGGACTGCGCAAGTACGCAGGCCAAAAGATGCCATGCAGTGCTTGAGCTGGTGTGCTTGGGGGACAGGAGCCACACTGGGGCAGAGGTTCTGTCAGCTCTGCAGGGGCAGGTTCAGAGGTGGTTGACACCACGCCAACTTAAGGCAGGAATGGTGGTTTGCGACAATGGCACCAACCTCCTCTCTGCCCTCCGACAGGGACAAATGACCCATGTGCCCTGTTTGGCTCACGTCCTTAACTTGGTGGTGCAGCAGTTCTTGGGCAGGTACCCGGGCTTACAGGATGTCCTGAGGCAGGCCAGGAAAGTCTGTGTGCATTTCCGCCGGTCATATAGTGCCAGTGCTCGGCTGGCGGACCTCCAAAAGGAGTTTAACCTGCCCAAGAACCGCCTAATCTGTGACATGCCCACCAGGTGGAACTCAACATTGGCCATGCTGCAGCGGCTGCACACGCAGCAGAGGGCCATCAATGAGTACCTTGCGACTATGGCACCAGGACAGGGTCAGGGGAGCAGTGACAGTGCATGCATCAGTGACACTGTCCCCCTTGTCCACCTGTTGGAGCACACGCTGCGTGGAATAATGGACAGGGCACTTGAGGCAGAACAGAGGCAGGAAGAGGAGGACTTCCTTAGCTCTCAAGGCCCCCTTTATCCAGACAGTGTTCCTGCGTGCCCGCCGATCACACAGGAAGAGGACGAGGAGGAGGAGGAGGAGGATTGTGTCAGTATGGAGGTGGAGCCTGGCACTCAGCATCAGCAGCAGTCTTTAAGGGATCAGTCCCAAGAAACACATGGACTTGTACGTGGCTGGGAGGAGGTGGCTGCAGACCATGTCGTTCTTAGTGACCCAGAGGACTCCGGACCGAATGCCTCAGGAAACCTACGCTGCATGGCCTCCCTGATCCTGCAAAGCCTGCGTAAGGATCCTCGTATTCGTAGTATCAAGGAGAAGGACCAATACTGGCTGGCAACCCTCCTTGATCCACGATAATGTTGCGGACCTTATCTTGCCATCGCAGAGGGAGCAGAGGATGAAACATCTTCGGGAGTCCTTGCAGAAAGGTCTGTGCAACGCATTCCCAGAGACTGGGAGGTTACAAACTCCTGTTTCTGGACAACGTGTTGCCGAGGCTTCGGTCAGTCAAAGAAGGGGCGGTGGAGAAGGTGGCCGTCTGACCGATGCGTTCAGACAATTTTTTGGTCCACAGCCCCAAGGTATGATCGGTTCCAGCAACCGTCGCCAGCGCCTGTTTTACATGGTGCAGGAATACCTAGGGGCAAGATCTGACTTGGACACCTTTCCCACCGAAAATCCTCTGGGTTACTGGGTCTTGAGGATGGATCACTGGCCAGAGCTTGCACAGTGTGCAATTGAGCTACTGGCCTGTCCTGCATCCAGCGTTCTTTCAGAACGCACATTCAGTGCTGCTGGAGGCTTTGTAACCAATCACAGGGTGCATCTGTCCACCGACTCGGTCGATCGACTGACCTTCATAAAAATGAATCAGTCTTGGATCACCACCAGCTACCAAGCACCTGATGCTGATGTAACCGAATTATTTTTTTTTAAATCTCAGATCCCTTCAAAGACTGCCTATGCTGATGCTGAGTGACTATCCCTGAGTAATTATCCTCTTCTTCCTCAATGATCACGCTGATAGCTTGTAAGAACATTTTTGGTTCTGGGCGCCACCACCAGTGCCTAAGGCCCTATTTTTCAGCCCTTGTTTAACAGGGGCGTGTAATTACAATTTTTGATGCAATACTTTGCAGCAGGGCTCGTTTCTGCGTTACAACTAGAGTATCTGTGAGGGGTTGCAGTGTTGTGGCACCAGCACCAGTGCCTAAGGCCCAATTTTTCAGCCCTTGTTTAACAGGGGCGTGTAATTACAATTTTTGATGCATTACTTTGCAGCAGGGCTCATTTCTGCATTCCAACTAGAGTATCTGTGAGGGGTTGCAGTGTTGTGGCACCAGAACCAGTGCCTAAGGCCCAATTTTTCAGCCCCTGTTTAACAGGGGCGTGTAATTACAATTTTTGATGCAATACTTTGCAGCAGGGCTCGTTTCTGCGTTACAACTAGAGTATCTGTGAGGGGTTGCAGTGTTGTGGCACCAGCACCAGTGCCTAAGGCCCAATTTTTCAGCCCTTGTTTAACAGGGGCGTGTAATTACAATTTTTAAAGCAAAACTTTGCAGCAGGGCTCATTTCTGCGTTCCAACTAGAGTATCTGTGAGGGGTTGCAGTGTTGTGGCACCAGCACCAGTGCCTAAGGCCCAATTTTACAGCCCCTGTTTAACAGGGGCGTGTAATTACAATTTTTGATGCAATACTTTGCAGCAGGGCTCGTTCCTGCGTTCCAACTAGAGTGTCTGAGAGGGGTTGCAGTGTTGTGGCACCAGCACCAGTGCCTAAGGCCCAATTTTTCAGCCCCTGTTCAACAGAGGCATGTAATTACAATTCTTGATCTAATATTTCACAGCAGGGCCCTGTGAGGGCTTACAGTGTTGTGGCCACAACAGCACCTAAGGCCCAAAGTATATAGGGCAGGCCCCTACTTTCAAACATCTAACTTACAAACGACTCCTACTTGCAAACGGAAGGAGACAACAGGAAGTGAGATGAAATCTACCCCTAGGAAGGGAAATTCTCTCCTGTAAGATTCAATATGGGAAAAACATTTCTCCTTTCCACTGATGCTTTCCAATCCTTGTTCCACAAAAAACCCCAAATTTTCAAAAAACATTTGTCATTGGGACAAAAAGTGAGGTGAAATCTTCTGAAGAGGAGGACAGACAGCAAAACAGATGTCACAGGGGTGATAACCCTTCCCTATGTTTTCCAAAAAGCTTAAAAAAGATTTTTTGGCTGGAGCTAAACACGTTAAAAATGTACCTGTTCAAAATTACAAACAGATTCTACTCAACAACAAACTTACAGTCCTTGTCTTGTTTGCACCGCCTGTATACTGCTGTTCACAGTATATAGGGCCTGGTGGCCCCACACCTTTCCTTTTTTTAATTTGGGTGCGGGGTTCCCCTTAATATCCATACAAGACCCAAAGGGCCTGGTAATGGACTGGGGGGTACCCATGCCGTTTGTCTCACTGATTTTCATCCATATTGCCAGGACCCGACATTACATTAAACCCGCAAGCAGATTTAAATGAGATTTTTTCCTTTAAAAATGACATTTTGTGCTGGGACTGTTCTAAACACGGGAAACATGCGCCACTTTACAGGCATACTATAGACACACCCCAGGTACGATATTTAAAGGAATATTTCACTTTTTTTTTTTTTACTTTAAGCATCATTAAAATCACTGCTCCCGAAAAAACGGCCGTTTTTAAAAGTTTTTTTTGCATTGATACATGTCCCCTGGGGCAGGACCCGGGTCCCCAAACCCTTTTTAGGACAATACCATGCAAATTAGCCTTTAAAATGAGCACTTTTGATTTCGAACGTTCGAGTCCCATAGACGTCAATGGGGTTCTAACGTTCGTGCGAATTTTCGGTTCGTTCGCAGGTTCTGGTGCGAACCGAACCGGGCGGTGTTCGACTCATCCCTACTGGAGAAGGGACGCTTGAGAGGGGATATGATTTCAATTTACAAATACTGTACTGGGGACGCCACAATAGGGATAAAACTTTTTCGCAGAAGAGAGTTTAATAAGACTCGTGGCCACTCATTACAATTAGAAGAAAAGAGGTTTAACCTTAAACTACGTAGAGGGTTCTTTACTGTAAGTGCGGCAAGGATGTGGAATTCCCTTCCACAGGCGGTGGTCTCAGCGGGGAGCATTGATAGCTTCAAGAAACTATTAGATAATCACCTGAATGACTGCAACATACAGGGATATACAATGTAATACTGACACATATGCCCTGTACACACGGTCGGACATTGATCGGACATTCTGACAACAAAATCCATGGATTCTTTTTGACAAATGTTGGCTCAAACTTGTCTTGCATACACACGGTCACACAAAGTTGTCAGAAAATCCAATCGTTCTGAACGCGGTGACGTAAAACACGTACGTCTGGACTATAAACGGGGCAGTAGCCAATAGCTTTCGTCTCTTAATTTATTCTGAGGATGCGTGACACTTTGAGCGTCGGATTTGTGTACGCACGATCGGAATTTACGACAAAGGATTTTGTTGTCGGAAAATTTTATAGCAAGCTCTCAAACTTTGTGTGTCGGAAATTCCTATGGAAAATGTGTGATGGAGCCTACACATGGTCGGAATTTCCGACAACAAGGTCCTATCACACATTTTCCATCGGAAAATCCTATCGTGTGTACGGGGCATTAATCACACACATAGGTTGGACTTGATGGACTTGTGTCTTTTTTCAACCTCACCTACTATGTAACTATGTAACCATGTAACTCTGGCAATCCTTGGGGAGACCCTGGATACGATCGGCTCTACAAAATTCTGCCCCTCAGTAACCACTTCAACCAACGTTTTGCAGACTTGTTTACTCCCTATCAAATTGTCTGCGTTGATGAGTCCCTGATTACGTTTTCTGGCCGCTTGTCAAGGGTCAAGATGTATAAGCTCTGTGACAGGGCCACAGGCTATATATGTAGTTTTATGGTTTACGAGGGAAGAAATAGTCACGTAGAGCCGCCGAACTGCCCATATTACGTAGGGAGCGCTGGCAAGATTGTGTGGGACTTGGTGTCACCCTTATTCGGAAAGGGGTACCATTTGTATGTGGACAATTGTTACACGAGCGTGCCACTTTTTAGTCACTTGTTTGATCATCAGATTGGCACATGTGGCACCGTGCGATATAATCGCTGGGGCTTACCCCAGAGGTTTGTAGATTCCCGTCTTAGGCTGGGGGAGAGAGCCTGATTGAAGTGTAATAACTTGCTCGCTGTGAAGTGGAGGGATAATAAGAATGTCTTCATTCTTTCCTCCCTTCATGCAGACACGACAGTCCAAATTCCTACGGTGACTGGTGTTGTGGAGAAACCCCTCTGTGTCCACGAATATAACCAAAATATGGGAGGGGTGGACCTCAATGACCAGTTGTTGGCGTCATACCTAGTTGCCTGTAAGGCCAGACGCTGGTACAAAAAAGTGTCTGTTTATTTATTTCAATTGGCTTTGCTGGACGCTCATGTGCTATACAGAGCTTCAGGATGGACTGGATCCTTCCTTAAATTCCAGGAAGAGATTGTCAGAGCCCTTCTGTTTCCAGTTGGTACTCCACCTCACTTTCCCAATCCAAATGCAGTAAGCTGGCTGCATGAGAGGCATTTTCCATATGTCCTCCCAAGTACCCCTACCCAACAAGCCCCCCAAAGAAGATGTCGCGTCTGCAGCAAGCGCGGATATAGGCGTGTCCCTCCTGTCC
Organism: Aquarana catesbeiana; assembly: GCF_042186555.1. NCBI lineage: Eukaryota > Metazoa > Chordata > Amphibia > Anura > Ranidae > Aquarana > Aquarana catesbeiana. Next base: position 38,818,865 of record NC_133327.1, read on the forward strand.
TGACAATCCTGGTCTTTGCATAGGTGAATGTTTTGAACGCTACCATACACTAGTTGAGTATTAGCGAAGGGTACAGCACTGCACAGACTAGGACACTTTCACAGGGTCTCTCAAGATGCCATTGTATTTTCAGAAACCCGAACCTGGAACCGTTACAGTTACAACCGTTACAGTTACCAAAAAAAAAGTGTAAAAAAAAAAAGTAATAAAAAAAACACAAAAAAAATATAAAATGAAAAAAACAAAAATAGTTGTAATTTTATTGTTCTTTCTCTCTCTATTCTCTCTCTATTGTTCTGCTCGTTTTTACTGTATTCTATTCTGCAATGTTTTATTGTTATTATGTTTTATCATGTTTGCTTTTCAGGTATGTAATTTTTTTATACTGTAATGTTACTTTGTTTTATTGTTAACCATCATTTGCTTAGCAGGTACGCCATTCAGTTGCAGCGCAGATTTATTTATCTTGACAGCAACAGCGTTTGCTCCCACGATACATAAAGCTGTGACTCCATCGCTGTAGGAGGTGATTTCACCACCACAGTTAAAAACAAAATGGTGCATGAATGCCCATCATTAGAAGTGATGGATGAAGAGAGATTTTCTAATGGTGGGCATACCCACTGATCAATCTCTTTTTTTCATTCAGCCCACAGGCTGCATGAAAAAAAAGATTACAATATATGCCCAACAAGGACCAGCAACATACTGGTATGTTTCTGGACTGTGAGTGGTTATACCAGAGTGATGACTGCAGGTTTAGGTATCTTCTTGGTATCATTCTTTTCAGCCAGCGGTCGGCTTTCATGTAAAAGCAATCCTAGTGGCTAGACTGCTTTTACAAGCAGTGGGAGGGAATGCCCCCCTCCCCCACTGTCTTCCATGGTTTTCTTTGGCTCTCCTGTCCCAACAGGGAACCTGAGAATGCAGCTGGTGGTTCTGCCAGCTGACCATAGAGCCGTTCGGGGACCCGAATGGCTCAAATCACCTCTATGGCCTAAGAAACCGAAAGCTACAAGCATTTCATGACTTACATTTCGCTGGATGTAAACAGCACCATTGGGAAATTGGGAAAGCATTTTATCACACCAATCTTGGTGTGGTCAGATGCTTTGAGGGCAGAGGAGAGATCTAGGGTCTAATAGACCCCAATTTTTAAAAAAAAGAGTACCTGTAACTACCTATTGCTATCATAGGGGATATTTACATTCCCTGAGACAATAAAAATGATAAAAAAAATGAAAGGAACAGTTTAAAAATAAAATAAAAAAGCAAAATAAATAGCACCCCTGTCCCCCCCTGCTCTAGCGCAAAGTCAAACGCAAGCGTCGGTCTGGCGTGATATTTAAACAGCAATTGCACAATGCATTTCAGGTATCACCACAAAGGTCAGATCGAGGGCAGTCATTTTAGCAGTAGACCTCCTCTGTAAATCTAAAGTGGTAACCTGTAAAGGCTTTTAAAGGCTTTTAAAATGTATGTAGTTTGTCGCCGCTGCACATTTGTGCGCAATTTTAAAGCATGTTGTTTTTGGTATCCATGTACTCGGCCTAAGATCATCTTTTTTATTACATCAAACAGCTGGGCAATATAGTGTGTTTTATTGCATTAGAATTAAAAAAAGTTTGTTTTTTCCAAAAAAATGCATTTGAAAAATCGCTGGGCAAATACTGTGTGAAAAGAAAAAGAAACACCCACCATTTTAATCTGTAGGGCCTTTGCTTTAAAAAATATATAATGTTTGGGGTTCAAAGTAATTTTCTTGCAAAAAAAAATATTTTTTCATGTAAACAAAAAGTGTCAGAAAGGGCTTTGTCTTCAAGTGGTTAGAAGAGTGGGTGATGTGTGACATAAGCTTCTAAATGTTGTGCATAAAATGCCAGGACAGTTCAAAACCCATTTTGGAAAGTAGACACCCCAAGCTATTTGCTGAGAGGCATTCTGAGTCCATGGAATATTTTATATTGTGACACAAGTTGGGGGAAAAAGACAATTTTTTTTTTTTTACACAAAGTTGTGAGTAAATAATATATTGCTCAAACATGCCATTGGCATATGTGAAATTACACCCCAAATATATTCTGTTGCTTCTCCTGAGTACGGGGATACCACATGTGTGAGACTTTCTGGGAGCCTAGCTGCGTACGGGACCCCGAAAACCAAGCACCACTTTCAGGCTTTAAGGGTGTAAATTTTTTATTTCATTCCTCACAGCCAATCCCAGTTTCGGAGGCCACGGAATGCCCAGATGGCACAAAACCCCCAAAATGACCCCATTTTGGAAAGTAGACACCCCAAGATATTTGCTGAGAGGTATGGTGAGTATTTTGCAGAAGTCGCTTTTTGTCACAAAGTTTTGAAAATTGAAAAAAAAAAAGAAAAAACATTTTTCTTTTCTTTCTTCATTTTCAAAAACAAGTGAGAGCTGCAAAATACTCATCATGCCTCTCAGCAAATAACTTGGGGTGTCTACTTTCCAAAATGGGGCCATTTGGGGGGTTTTGTGCTATCTTGGCATTTTATGGCCTTCGAAACTGTGATAGGTAGTGAGAAGTGAAATAAAAAATTTTCGCCCTTAGAAATCCTGAAGGTGGTGATTGGTTTTCGTGGCCCAGTACGCAGCTAGGCTCCCAAAAAGTCCCACACATGTAGCATCCCTGTACTCAGGAGAAGCATCAGAATGTATTTTCGGGTGTAATTACACATATGCCCAAGGCATGTGTAAGCAATATATCATTTAGTGACAACTTTGTGGAAAAAAAAAAGTTTGTCGTTTTCCCGCAACTTGTGGCAAAATATAAAATATTCTATAGACTCAACATGCCTCTCAGCAAATAGCTTGGGGTGTCTACTTTCCAAAATTGGGTCATTTGGGGGGGTTGTGCCATCTTGGCATTTTATGGCCTTCTAAATTGTGATAGGTAGTGAGGAGTGAAATAAAAAATTTACGCCCTTAGAAATCATGAAGGCAGTGATTGGTTTTCGGGGTCCTGTACGCGGCTAGGCTCTCAAAAAGTCCCAAACATGTGGTATCCCCATACTCAGGAGAAGTAGAAGAATGTATTTTGGTGTGTAATTCCACATATGCTCATGGCATGTGTGAGCAATATATCATTTAGTCTCAACCTTGTGCGAAAACAAAGTTTGTCATTTTCCCGCAACCTGTGGCAAAATATAAAATATTCCATGGACTCAACATGCATCACAGCAAATAGCTTGGGGTGTCTACTTTCCAAAATGGAGTCATTTGGGGGGTTTTGTGCCATCTTGGCATTTTATGGCCTTCAACACTGTGATAGGTAGTGAGGAGTGAAATCAAAAATTTTCGCTCTTAGAAATCCTGAAGGCGGTGCCTAGATTTCGGGGCCCCGTACACGGCTAGGCTCCCAAAAAGTCCCACACATGTAGTATCACCGTACTCAGGAGAAGCAGCAGAATGTATTTTGGGTTGTAATTCTACATATGCCCATGGCATGTGTGAACAATATATCATTTAGTGACAACTTTGTGCAAAAAAAAAAAAAGTTTGTCATTTTCCCGCAATTTGTGGCAAAATATAAAATATTCCATGGACTCAACATGCCTCTCCGCAAATAGCTTGGGGTGTCTACTTTCCAAAATTGGATCATTTGGGGGGGTTTGTGCCATCTTGCCATTTTATGGCCTTCTAAACTGTGATAGGTAGTGAGGAGTGAAATAAAAAATTTACGCCCTTAGAAATCCTGAAGGCAGTGATTGGTTTTCGGGGTCCTGTACGCAGCTAGGCTAACAAAAAGTCCCACACATGTGGTATCCCCATACTCAGGAGAAGCAGCAGAATGTATTTTGGGGTGTAATTCCACATATGCTCATTGCATGTGTGAGCAATATATAATTTAGTGACAACTTTGTGCAAAAAAAAAAGTTTATCATTTTCCCGCAAATTGTTGCAAAATATAGATTATTCCATGGACTCAACATGCCTCTCAGCAAATAGAGTGTCTACTTCGGATGTCTACTTTCCAAAATGGGGTCATTTGGGGGGGCTGTGCCATCTTGGTATTTTATGGCCTTCTAAACTGTGATAGGTAGTGAGGAGTGAAATAAAAAATTTACGCCCTTAGAAATCCTGAAGGCAATGATTGGTTTTCAGATCCTGTACGCAGCTAGGCTCTCAAAAAGCCCCACACATGTGGTATCCCTGTACTCAGAAGAAGCAGCAGAATGTATTTTGGGGTGCAATTCCACATATGCCCATGGCATGTTTTAGCAATATATAATTTAGTGACAATTTTGTGCAAAAAAAAAAGTTGTGGCAAAATATAGAATATTTCATGGACTCAACATGCCTCTCAGCAAATAGCTTGGGGTGTCTACTTTCAAAAATGGGGTCATTTGGGTGAGGGTTGTGCTATCTTGGCATTTTATGGCCTTCTAAACTGTGATAGGTAGTAAGGAGTGAAATAAAAAATTTATGCCCTTAAAAATCCTGAAGGCGGTGATTGGTTTTCAGGGTCCTTTACGTGACTATGCTCCCAAAAAGTCCCACACATGTGGTATCCCCATACCCAGGAGAAGCAGCAGAATGTGTTTTGGGGTGTAATTCCACATATGCCCATGGCATGTTTTAGCAATATATCATTTAGTGACAACTTTGTGCACAAAAAAAGTTTGTCATTTTCCCGCAAATTGTGGCAAAATATAGAATATTCCATGGACTCAACATGCCTCTCAGCATATAGCTTGGGGTGTCTGCTTTTCAAAATTGGGTCATTTGGGGGTGTTTTGTGCCATCTTGGCATTTCATGGCCTTCTAAACTGTGATAGGTAGTGAGGAGTGAAATCAAAAATTTACACCCTTAAAAATCCTGAAGGCGGTGCTTGGATTTCAGGGCCCCATAAACGGCTAGGCTCCCAAAAAGTCCCACATATGTGGTATCCCCATACTCAGGAGAAGCAGCAGAATGTGTTTTGGGTTGTAATTCCACATATGCTCATGGCATGTGTGAGGAATATATCATTTAGTGACAACTTTGTGCAAAAAAAAAAAAGTTTGTAATTTTCCTGCAATTTGTGGCAAAATATAAAATATTCCATGAACTCGACATGCCTCTCAGCAAATAGCTTGGGGTGTCTACTTTCCAAAATGGGGTCATTTGGGGGGTTTTGTGCCATCTTGGCATTTTATGGCCTTCAAAACTGTGATAGGTATTGAGGAGTGAAATCAAAAATTTTCGCTCTTAGAAATCCTGAAGGCAGTGCTTGGATTTCGGGGGCCCCGTACATAGCTAGGCTCCCAAAAAGTCCCACGCATGTGGTATCCTCGTACCCAGGAGAAGCAGCAGAATATATTTTTGGGTGTAATTCCACATATGCCCATGGCATGTGTGAGTAATATATCATTTAGTGAGAACTTTGTGCAACAAAAAAAAAAAGTTTGTAATATTCCCGCAACTTGTGGCAAAATATAAAATATTCCATGGACTCAACATGCCTCTCAGCAAATAGCTTGGGGTGTCTACTTTCAAAAATTGGGTAATTTGGAGGAGTTTTGTGCCATCTTTGCATTTCATGGCCTTCTGAACTGTGATAGGTAGTGAGGAGTGAAATAAAAAATGTATGCCCTTAGAAATCCTGAAAGCGGTGCTTAGTTTTTGGGCCCCGTACACGGCTAGGCTCCCAAAAAGTCCCACACATGTGGTATCCCCATACTCAGGAGAAGCAGAAGAATGTATTTTGGGGTGTAATTCAACATATGCCCATGGAATGTGTGAGCAATATATCATTTAGTGACAAGTTTGTCATTTTCCCACAATTTGTGGCAAATTATAAAATATTCCATGAACTCAACATGCCTCTCAGTAAATAGCTTGGGGTGTCTACTTTCCAAAATGGGGTCATTTGGGGGTGGGATTTGCCATCTTGGCATTTTATGGCCTTCTAAACTGTGATAGGTAGTGAGGAGTGAAATAAAAAATTTACGCCCTTTAAAATCCTGAAGGTGGTGATTGGTTTTCGGGGTCCTATACGCGGTTAGGCTTCCAAAAAGTCCCACACATGTAGTATCCCCGTACTCAGGAGAAGCAGTAGAATGTATTTTGGGGTGTAATTCCACATATGCCCATGGCATGTTTAAGCAATATATCATTTAGTGACAACTTTGTGCAAAAAAAAAAAGTTTGTTATTTTCCCGCAACTTGTGGCAAATTATAAAATATTCCATGAACTCAACATGCCTCTCAACAAATAGCTTGGGGTGTCTACTTTCCAAAATGGGGTCATTTGGGGGGGTTTGTGCCATCTTATCATGTTATGGCCTTCAAAACTGTGATAGGTAGTGAGGAGTGAAGTAAAAAATGTAAACATTTAAAAATCCGGAAGCGGTGATTGGTTTTCAGGGTCCTTTACGCGGCTATGCTCCCAAAAAGTCCCACACATGTGGTATCCCCGTACCCAGGAGAAGCAGCAGAATATATTTTTGGGTGTAATTCCACATATGCCCATGGCATGTGTGAGTAATATATCATTTAGTGACAACTTTGTGCAACAAAAAAAGTTTGTCATTTTACCGCAACTTGTGGCAAATTATAAAATATTCCATGAACTCAACATGCCTCTCAACAAATAGCTTGGGGTGTCTACTTTCCAAAATTGGGTCATTTGGGAGGGTTTTGTGCCATCTTGGCAGTTTAAGGCCTTCTAAACTGTGATAGGTAGTGAGGAGTGAAATCAAAAATTTACGCCCTTAGAAATCCTGAAGGCGGTGCTTGGATTTCAGGGCCCCGTACACGGCTAGGCTCCAAAAAAGTCCCACATATGTGGTATCCCCGTACTCAGGAGAAGCAGCAGAATGTGTTTTGGTTGTAATTCCACATATGCCCATGGAATGTGTGAGCAATATATCATTTAGTGACAACTTTGTGCAAAAAAAAAAAAAGTTTGTTATTTTCCCACAATTTGTGGCAAAATATAAAATATTCCATGAACTCAACATGCCTCTCAGCAAATAGCTTGGGGTGTCTACTTTCCAAAATGGGGTCGTTTGGGGGTGGGGTTTGCCATCTTGGCATTTTATGGCCTTCTAAACTGTGATAGGTAGTGAGGAATGAAATCAAAAATTTACGCCCTTTAAAATCCTGAAGGCGGTGATTGGATTTCGGGGTCCTGTACGCGGCTAGGATTCCAAAAAATCCCACACATGTAGTATCCCAGTACCCAGGAGAATCAGCAGAATGTATTTTGTGGTGTACTTTCACATATGCCCATGGCATGTGTGTAAGCAATATATTATTTAGTGACAACTTTGTGCAAAAAAAAAAAAGTTTGTCATTTTCCCGCAACTTGTGGCATATTATAAAATATTCCATGAACTCAACATGCCTCTCAACAAATAGCTTGGGGTGTCTACTTTCCAAAATGGGGTCATTTGGGGGGGGGGTGGTGCCATCTTGGCATGTTATGGCCTTCAAAACTGTGATAGGTAGTGAGGAGTGAAATCAAAAATGTACACATTTAAAAATCCTGAAGGCGGTGATTGGTTTTCGGGGTCCTTTACGCAGCTATGCTCCCAAAAAGTCCCACGCATGTGGTATCCCCGTACCCAGGAGAAGCAGCAGAATATATTTTTGGGTGTAATTCCACATATGCCCATGGCATGTGTGAGTAATATATCATTTAGTGACAACTTTGTGCAACAACAAAAAAAAGTTTGTCATTTTACTGCAACTTGTGGCAAAATATAAAATATTCCATGGACTCAACATGCCTCTCAACAAATAGTTTGGGGTGTCTACTTTCCAAAATTGGGTCATTTGGGTGGGTTTTGTGCCATCTTGGCATTTTAAGGCCTTCTAAACTGTGATAAGTAGTGAGGAGTGAAATAAAAAATGTATGCCCCTAAAAAATCCTGAAGGCAGTGATTGGTTTTCAGGGTCCTGTACATGGCTAGGCTCCAAAAAAGTCCCACACATGTGGTATCCCCGTACTCAGGAGAAGCAGCAGAATGTGTTTTGGGTTGTAATTCCACATATGCCCATGGCATGTGTGATCAATATATCATTTAGTGGCAACTTTGTGCAAAAAAAAAAAGTTTGTAATTTTCCCACAATTTGTGGCAAAATATAAAATATTCCATGAACTCAACATGCCTCTCAGCAAATAGCTTGAGGTGTCTACTTTCCAAAATGGGGTCATTTGGGGGTGGGATTTGCCATCTTGGCATTTTATGGCCTTCTAAACTGTGATATGTAGTGAGGAGTGAAATTAAAAATTTACGCCCCTAAAAAATCCTGAAGGCAGTGATTGGTTTTCAGGGTCCTGTACGTGGCTAGTAGGGATGAGCCGAACACCCCCCGGTTCGGTTCGCACCAGAACCTGCGAACGGACCGAAAGTTCGCACGAACGTTAGAACCCCATTGATGTCTATGGGACTCGAACGTTCGAAATCAAAAGTGCTCATTTTAAAAACTAATTTTCATGGTATTGTCCTAAAAAGGGTTTGGGGACCCGGGTCCTACCCCAGTGGATATGTATCAATGCAAAAAAAACTTTTAAAAACGGCCGTTTTTTCGGGAGCAGTGATTTTAATGATGCTTAAAGTAAAAAAAAAAAAAGTGAAATATTCCTTTAAATATCGTACCTGAGGGGTGTCTATAGTATGCCTGTAAAGTGACACGTGTTTCCCGTGTTTAGAACAGTCCCTGCACAAAATGTCATTTTTAAAGGAAAACATCTCATTTAAAACTGCTTGCGGGTTTAATGTAATGTCGGGTCCTGGCAATATGGATGAAAATCAGTGAGACAAACGGCATGGGTACCCCCCAGTCCATTACCAGGCCCTTTGGGTCTTGTATGGATATTAAGGGGAACCCCACACCCAAATTAAAATAAGGAAAGGTGTGGGGCCACCAGGCCCTATATACTCTGAACAGCAGTATACAGGCGGTGCAAACAAGACAGGGACTGTAGGTTTGTTGTTAAGTAGAATCTCTTTGTAATTTTGAACGGGTACATTTTTAACGTGTTTAGCTCCAGCCAAAAAATCTTTTTTAAGCTTTTTGGAAAACATAGGGAAGGGTTATCACCCCTGTGACATTTGTTTTGCTGTCTTTCCTCCTCTTCAGAAGATTTCACCTCACTTTTTGTCCCAATGGATTGGAAAGCATCAGTGGAAAGGAGAAATGTTTTTCCCATATTAACTCTTACAGGAGAGAATTTCCCTTCCTAGGGGTAGATTTCATCTGACTTCCTGTTGTCTCCTTCTGTTTGCAAGTAGGAGTCGTTTGTAAGCTAATTGTTTGAAAGTAGGGTCCTGCCCTATATACTCAGCAGAAATTTGGGCCTTAGGTGTTGCTGTGGCCACAACACTGTAAGCCCTCACAGGGCCCTGCTGTGAAATATTAGATCAAGAATTGTAATTACATGCCCCTGTTGAACAGGAGCTGAAAAATTAGGCCTTAGGCACTGGTGCTGGTGCCACAACACTGCAACCCCTCACAGACACTCTAGTTGGAACGCAGGAACGAGCCCTGCTGCAAAGTATTGCATCAAAAATTGTAATTACACGCCCCTGTTAAACAAGGGCTGAAAAATTGGGCCTTAGGCACTGGTGCTGGTGCCACAACACTGCAACCCCTCACAGACACTCTAATTGGAACGCAGGAACGAGCCCTGCTGCAAAGTATTGCATCAAAAATTGTAATTACACGCCCCTGTTAAACAGGGGCAGAAAAAATGGGCCTTAGGCACTGGTGCCACAACACTGCAACCCCTCACAGACACTCTAGTTGGAATGCAGGAACGAGCCCTGCTGCAAAGTATTGCATCAAAAACTGTAATTACACGCCCCTGTTAAACAGGGGCAGAAAAAATGGGCCTTAGGCACTGGTGCTGGTGCCACAACACTGCAACTCCTCACAGACACTCTAGTTGGAACGCAGGAACGAGCCCTGCTGCAAAGTATTGCATCAAAAATTGTAATTACACGCCCCTGTTAAACAGGGGCAGAAAAAATGGGCCTTAGGCACTGGTGCCACAACACTGCAACTCCTCACAGACACTCTAGTTGGAACGCAGGAACGAGCCCTGCTGCAAAGTATTACATCAAAAATTGTAATTACACGCCCCTGTTAAACAGGGGCTGAAAAATTGTGCCTTAGGCACTGGTGGTGGTGCCCAGAACCAAAAATGTTCTTACAAGCTATCAGCGTGATGATTGAGGAGGAAGAGGATAATTACTTAGGGATAGTCACTCAGCATCAGCATAGGCAGTCTTTGAAGGGATCTGAGATTTAAAAAAAAATTATTCGGTTACATCAGCATCAGGTGCTTGGTAGCTGGTGGTGATCCAAGACTGATTCATTTTTATGAAGGTCAGTCGATCGACCGAGTCAGTGGACAGACGCACCCTGTGATCGGTTACCACGCCTCCAGCAGCACTGAATGTGCGTTCCGAAAGAACGCTGGATGCAGGACAGGCCAGTAGCTCAATTGCATACTGTGCAAGCTCTGGCCAGTGATCCATCCTCAAGACCCAGTAACCCAGAGGATTTTCGGTGGGAAAGGTGTCCAAGTCTGATTAGGTATTCCTGCACCATGTAAAACAGACGCTGGCGATGGTTGCTGGAACCGATCATGCCTTGGGGCTGCGGACCAAAAAATTGTCTGAACGCATCGGTCAGACGGCCACCTTCTCCACCGCTCCTTCTTTGACTGACCGAAGCCTCAGCAACACGTTGTCCAGAAACAGGAGTTTGTAACCTCCCAGTCTCTGGGAACGCGTTGCACAGACCTTTCTGCAAGGCCTCCCAAAGATGTTTCATCCTCTGCTCCCTCTGCGATGGCAAGATAAGGTCCACAACCTTACCCTTGTAACGTGGATCAAGGAGGGTTGCCAGCCAGTATTGGTCCTTCTCCTTGATACCACGAATACGAGGATCCTTACGCAGGCTTTGCAGGATCAGGGAGGCCATGCAGCGTAGGTTTGCTGAGGCATTCGGTCCGGAGTCCTCTGGGTCACTAAGGACGACATGGTCCGCAGCCACCTCCTCCCAGCCACGTACAAGTCCATGTGTTTCTTGGGACTGATCCCTTAAAGACTGCTGCTGATGCTGAGTGCCAGGCTCCACCTCCATACTGACACAATCTTCCTCCTCCTCCTCCTCCTCCTCGTCCTCTTCCTGTGTGATCGGCGGGCACGCAGGAACACTGTCTGGATAAAGGGGGCCTTGAGAGCTAAGGAAGTCCTCCTCTTCCTGCCTCTGTTCTGCCTCAAGTGCCCTGTCCATTATTCCACGCAGCGTGTGCTCCAACAGGTGGACAAGGGGGACAGTGTCACTGATGCATGCACTGTCACTGCTCACCATCCTCGTGGCCTCCTCAAATGGTGACAGGACAGTGCATGCATCCCTGATCATGGCCCACTGGCGTGGGGAAAAAAACCAAGCTCCCCTGACCCTGTCCTGGTGCCATAGTCGCACAGGTACTCATTGATGGCCCTCTGCTGCGTGTGCAGCCGCTGCAGCATGGCCAACGTTGAGTTCCACCTGATGGGCATGTCACAGATTAGGCGGTTCTTGGGCAGGTTAAACTCCTTTTGGAGGTCCGTCAGCCGAGCACTGGCATTATATGACCGGCGGAAATGCACACAGACTTTCCTGGCCTGCCTCAGGACATCCTGTAAGCCCGGGTACCTACCCAAGAACCGCTGCACCACCAAGTTAAGGACGTGAGCCAAACAGGGCACATGGGTCATTTGTCCCTGTTGGAGGGCAGAGAGGAGGTTGGTGCCATTGTCGCAAACCACCATTCCTGCCTTAAGTTGGCGTGGCGTCAACCACCTCTGAACCTGCCCCTGCAGAGCTGACAGAACCTCTGCCCCAGTGTGGCTCCTGTCCCTCAAGCACACCAGCTCAAGCACCGCATGGCATCTTTTGGCCTGCGTACTTGCGTAGCCCCTTGAACGACTACGGAGCACCGCTGGTTCCGAGGAAGAGGCCATGGAGGAAGAAGAAGAGGAGGGGGTGGAGGAGAGAGGTGTGTCACAATCATTAGCATTTTGGAGGCGTGGTGGCGGAACAACCTCCAACACTACTGCACCTTGTCCTGCATCCTTCCCAGCTGCCAGCAGAGTCACCCAATGCGCCGTGAAACTTAGGTAACGTCCCTGTCCATGCCTGCTGGACCATGAGTCAGCGGTAATATGCACCTTACCGCTGACCACCCTGTCCAGCGAGGCATGGACATTGCCTTCCACATGCTGGTAGAGAGCCGGAATCGCCTTCCGTGAGAAAAAGTGGCGTTTGGGTACCTGCCACTGAGGAACCGCACATTCCACAAACTCACGGAAGGGGGCAGAGTCTACCAACTGAAAAGGCAGCAGTTGAAGTGCTAGCAATTTTGCCAAGCTAGCATTCTACCGCTGGGCATGTGGATGGCTGGGAGCAAACTTCTTTCGGCGGTGCAGCAGCTGGGGCAGGGAAATTTGCCTGGTACAATCTGACGTCGGTGTACCAAAATCAGATTGCCCACAAGTACTTGGCTGTGACACACCTAATTCTACACCTTCATTCCTCTCAGTTCAGGTCTCAGAGAGGACTGAAGGTCTAGTGGGGTTGGAAATCTCAGCTGATGAGGAGCAAGGAGAGGTCCTCTTTGTTCTTTGGTGTGGGTCTTTTAGATACGCTTGCCAACGAACTGCATGGCAGGTCAACATATGTCTGGTCAAGCATGTGGTACCCAAGCGGGAGATGTTTTGGCCACGCGAGATACGCTTGAGACATATGTTGCAAATAGCAGCGGTGCGATCTGATGCACTCGTCTCAAAAAAGGCCCACACCAAAGAACTTTTTGAATAACGCGCAGAGACTGCAGCGCCCTGCACATGTGGAGCTTTGGGGTGTGATGCAGTCAATGTGCTGCCCTTAGGCTGGCCCCTGGAGGGCATCCTGCCTCGTTGGTGATGTGCCGCCTCCTCCTCCTCTCTCCTATCAGGCACCCACGTTGAGTCAGTGACCTCATCATCCCCTCCCTCCTCATCACTGGAGCAAACCTGGCAGTATGCTGCAGCAGGGGGAGCATGACTGCCAGATTGCTGTCCTTCTTGGGCACCCCCTCTGTCCGTGCTCATGTTACTGCCTTCATCGAGCTCAGTATCATCATCAGAGCCTTCCAAACGCTGGGCATCCTCCTGGAGCATGTACCCAACACTGTGGTCAAACAGTTCGAGGGACTCCTCAGGAGGACATGGTGGGGCTAGGGAAGGAGTCACTGATGACATTGAGCCAAGGGAAGAGGCCGCTGCTTTGCCAGACAAAGTACCCTGGGCATGGGTGAGAGAGGATGAGGAGGATGAGGACGGCTTGGTCATCCACTCGACCAAGTCTTCCGCATGTTGCGGCTCAACATGGCCAGCTGCCGAAAAAAAGGCCAAGCGTGTCCCATGGCCACGTGCTGATGAGGATGCACCGTCTCCACAACCAGCACTAGACACAGAGCCTGCTTGCCCTCTCTTATTGGCTTGTGACTGTCTGCCTCTCCTTCTTGGCCTTCCAGACATACTAATGGCCTGTAGCTGCACTAAGCTGGGATATATATATATATATATATATATATATACATATATATATATGTACTGATACTGCAGCTAGCAAAATCAACTGCCTGCCTGTAGTATGAGAACACCACCAACCTTCTACAGGTAGCTTTAGCTGAACACTGTGAGGTGGACGCACCCCACTAACTTGTAGGTTTAGCTGAACACTGTGAGCAGGACGCACTGCACTAACTGTAAATAGTCTAGCTGCCTGACTGTGGTACTAATAGGATCAAAAGAACACCAGCAATTTTCTTCAGGTAGCTGTATTTACTGTAACAAGACAAGCCTGCCTGTCAGTAAGAAGATAACAGAAACGGATCTAGCTGAACACTGTGAGCAGGACGCACCCCACTAGCTTGTAGGTTTACCTGAACACTGTGAGGTGGACGCACCCCACTAACTTGTAGGTTTAGCTGAACACTGTGAGCAGGACGCACCCCACTAACTTGTAGGTTTAGCAGAACACTGTGAGCAGGACGCACTGCACTAACTGTAAATAGTCTAGCTGCCTGACTGTGGTACTAATAGGATCAAAAGAACACCAGCAATTTTCTTCAGGTAGCTGTATTTACTGTAACAAGACAAGCCTGCCTGTCAGTAAGAAGATAACAGAAACGGATCTAGCTGAACACTGTGAGCAGGACGCACCCCACTAGCTTGTAGGTTTAGCTGAACACTGTGAGGTGGACGCACCCCACTAACTTGTAGGTTTAGCAGAACACTGTGAGCAGGACGCACCCCACTAACTTGTAGGTTTAGCTGAACACTGTGAGCAGGACGCACTGCACTAACTGTAAATAGTCTAGCTGCCTGACTGTGGCACTAATAGGATCAAAAGAACACCAGCAATTTTCTTCAGGTAGCTGTATTTACTGTAACAAGACAAGCCTGCCTGTCAGTAACAAGATAACAGAAACGGATCTAGCTGAACACTGTGAGCAGGACGCACCCCACTAGCTTGTAGGTTTAGCTGAACACTGTGAGGTGGACACACCCCACTAACTTGTAGGTTTAGCTGAACACTGTGAGCAGGACGCACCCCACTAACTTGTAGGTTTAGCAGAACACTGTGAGCAGGACGCACTGCACTAACTGTAAATAGTCTAGCTGCCTGACTGTGGTACTAATAAGATCAAAAGAACACCAGCAATTTTCTTCAGGTAGCTGTATTTACTGTAACAAGACAAGCCTGCCTGTCAGTAAGAAGATAACAGAAACAGATCTAGCTGAACACTGTGAGCAGGACGCACCCCACTAGCTTGTAGGTTTAGCTGAACACTGTGAGGTGGACGCACCCCACTTACTTGTAGGTTTAGCTGAACACTGTGAGCAGGACTCACCCCACTAACTTGTAGGTTTAGCAGAACACTGTGAGCAGGACGCACTGCACTAACTGTAAATAGTCTAGCTGCCTGACTGTGGTACTAATAGGATCAAAAGAACACAAGCAATTTTCTTCAGGTAGCTGTATTTACTGTAACAAGACAAGCCTGCCTGTCAGTAAGAAGATAACAGAAACGGATCTAGCTGAACACTGTGAGTAGGACGCACCCCACTAGCTTGTAGGTTTAGCTGAACACTGTGAGGTGGACGCACCCCACTAACTTGTAGGTTTAGCTGAACACTGTGAGCAGGACGCACCCCATTAACTTGTAGGTTTAGCAGAACACTGTGAGCAGGACGCACTGCACTAACTGTAAATAGTCTAGCTGCCTGACTGTGGTACTAATCGGGATCAAAAGAACACCAGCAATTTTCTTCAGGTAGCTGTATTTACTGTAACAAGACAAGCCTGCCTGTCAGTAAGAAGATAACAGAAACGGATCTAGCTGAACACTGTGAGCAGGACGCACCCCACTAGCTTGTAGGTTTACCTGAACACTGTGAGGTGGACGCACCCCACTTACTTGTAGGTTTAGCTGAACACTGTGAGCAGGACTCACCCCACTAACTTGTAGGTTTAGCAGAACACTGTGAGCAGGACGCACTGCACTAACTGTAAATAGTCTAGCTGCCTGACTGTGGTACTAATAGGATCAAAAGAACACAAGCAATTTTCTTCAGGTAGCTGTATTTACTGTAACAAGACAAGCCTGCCTGTCAGTAAGAAGATAACAGAAACGGATCTAGCTGAACACTGTGAGCAGGACGCACCCCACTAGCTTGTAGGTTTAGCTGAACACTGTGAGGTGGACGCACCCCACTAACTTGTAGGTTTAGCTGAACACTGTGAGCAGGACGCACCCCATTAACTTGTAGGTTTAGCAGAACACTGTGAGCAGGACGCACTGCACTAACTGTAAATAGTCTAGCTGCCTGACTGTGGTACTAATAGGATCAAAAGAACACAAGCAATTTTCTTCAGGTAGCTGTATTTACTGTAACAAGACAAGCCTGCCTGTCAGTAAGAAGATAACAGAAACGGATCTAGCTGAACACTGTGAGCAGGACGCACCCCACTAACTTGTAGGTTTAGCTGAACACTGTGAGCAGGACGCACTACACTAAATGTAAATAGTCTAGCTGCCTGACTGTGGTACTAATAGGATCAAAAGAACACCAGTAATTTTCTTCAAAATACTGTAACAAGACAAGCCTGCCTGTCAGTAAGAAGATAACAGGAACGGATCTAGCTGAACACTGTGAGCAGGACGCACTGCACTAAATGTAAATAGTCTAGCTGCCTGACTGTGGTACTAATAGGATCAAAAGAACACCAGTAATTTTCTTCAAAATACTGTAACAAGACAAGCCTGCCTGTCAGTAAGAAGATAACAGGAACGGATCTAGCTGAACACTGTGAGCAGGACGCACTGCACTAAATGTAAATAGTCTAGAAGATAACAGGAACGGATCTAGCTAAACTGAATACAGTGTGTATATATATATATATGCAACACCAGGGATGCATATATATAGACAATACACTTTAAGTGCAGCTAACTGACTGACTGTCCTGCCTAATCTAGCTAACTCAAATGAAATGACACTGTCTCTCTCTCTCCCTATTTCTCAGCACACCGGAACACACTGCACAGGGCCGCCGTGCAGGCGGCCTTATATAGTGTGGGGCGTGTACTAAATCCCCTGAGCCATAATTGGCCAAAGCCTCCTTGGCTTTGGCCAATTACGGCTCTCTGTTAAGGCGGCGCTGTGATTGGCCAAGCATGCGGGTCATAGTGCATGCTTGGCCAATCATCAGCAAGCAATGCACTGCGATGCCGCAGTGAATTATGGGCCGTGACACGCCACACGAATTTGGCGCGAACGGCCCATATCGTTCGCAATTCGACGAACGATCGAACAGCCGATGTTCGAGTCGAACATGGGTTCGACTCGAACACGAAGCTCATCCCTAGTGGCTAGGCTTCCAAAAAGTCCCACACCTGTAGTAGCCCTGTACTCAGGAGAAGCAGCAGAATGTATTTTGGGGTGTAATTCCACATATGTCCATGGCATGTGTAAGCAATATATCAATTAGTGACAACTTTTGTGCAAAAAAAAAAAGTTTGTCATTTTCCCGCAACTTGTGGCAGAATATAAAATATTCCATGGACTCAACATGCCTCTCAGCAAATAGCTTGGGGTGTCTACTTTCGAAAATTGGGTCATTTGGGGGGGTTTTATGCCATCTTGGCATTTTATAGCCTTCAAAACTGTGATAGGTAGTGAGGAGTGAAATCAAAAATGTACGCATTTAAAAATCCTGAAGGCGGTGATTGGTTTTCAGGGTCCTTTACGCGGCTATGCTCCCAAATAGTCCCACACATGTGGTATCCCCATACTCAGGAGAAGGAGCAGCATGTATTTTGGGTTGTAATTCCACATATGTCCATGGCATGTGTGAACAATATATCATTTAGTAAAAACTTTGTGCAAAAAAAAAAAAAAGTTTGTCATTTTCCCGCAACTTGTGGCAAAATATAAAATATTCCATTAACTCAACATGCCTCTCAGCAAATAGCTTGGGGTGTCTACTTTCCAAAATTGGGTCATTTGGGGGAGTTTTGTGCCATCTTTGCATTTCATGGCCTTCTAAACTGTGATAGGTAGTGAGGAGTGAAATCAAAAATGTACGCCCTTAGAAATCCTGAAGGCGGTGATTGGATTTCGGGGTCCTGTACGTGGCTAGGCTCCCAAAAAGTCCCACACATGTGGTATCCCCATACCCAGGAGAAGCAGCAGAATGTGTTTTGGGGTGTAATTCCACATATGCCCATGGCATGTTTTAGCAATATATCATTTAGTGACAACTTTGTGCACAAAAAAAAAAGTTTGTCATTTTCCCGCAAATTGTGGCAAAATATAGAATATTCTATGGACTCAACATGCCTCTCAGCATATAGCTTGGGGTGTCTGCTTTCCAAAATTGGGTCATTTGGGGGTGTTTTGTGCCATCTTGGCATTTCATGGCCTTCTAAACTGTGATAGGTAGTGAGGAGTGAAATCAAAAATTTACACCCTTAGAAATCCTGAAGGCGGTGCTTGGATTTCAGGGCCCCATAAACGGCTAGGCTCCCAAAAAGTCCCACATATGTGGTATTCCCGTACTCAGAAGAAGCAGCAGAATGTGTTTTGGGTTGTAATTCCACATATGCCCATGGCATGTGTGAGCAATATATCATTTAGTGACAACTTTGTGCAAAAAAAAAAAAAGTTTGTAATTTTCCTGCAATTTGTGGCAAAATATAAAATATTTCATGAACTCAACATGCCTCTCAGCAAGTAGCTTGGGGTGTCTACTTTCCAAAATGGGGTCATTTGGGGGGTTTTGTGCCATCTTGGCATTTTATGGCCTTCAAAACTGTGATAGGTATTGAGGAGTGAAATCAAAAATTTTCGCTCTTAGAAATCCTGAAGGCAGTGCTTGGATTTCGGGGCCCCGTACATGGCTAGGCTCCCAAAAAGTCCCACGCATGTGGTATCCCTGTATGCAGGAGAAGCAGCAGAATATATTTTGGGTTGTAATTCCACGTATTCCCATGGCATGTGTGAGCAATATATCATTTAGTGACAACTTTGTGCAAAAAAAAAAAGTTTGTCATTTTCCCGCAACTTGTGGCAAATTATAAAATATTCCATGAACTCAACATGCCTCTCAGAAAATAGCTTGGGGTGTCTACTTTCCAAGATGGGGTCATTTGGGGGGGGGGGGGGGTTGTGCCATCTTGGCATTTTATGGCCTTCAAAACTGTGATAGGTAGTGAGGAGTGAAATCAAAAATTTACGCATTTAAAAATCCTGAAGGCGGTGATTGGTTTTCGGGGTCCTTTCGCAGCTATGCTCCGAAAAAGTCCCACACATGTGGTATCCTCGTACCCAGGAGAAGCAGCAGAATATATTTTTGGGTGTAATTCCACATATGCCCATGGCATGTGTGAGTAATATATCATTTAGTGAGAACTTTGTGCAACAAAAAAAAAAAGTTTGTAATTTTCCCGCAACTTGTGGCAAAATATAAAATATTCCATGGACTCAACATGCCTCTCAGCAAACAGCTTAGGGTGTCTACTTTCCAAAATGGGGTCATCTGGGGGGTTTCTTGCCATCTTGGCATTTCATGGCCTTCTAAACTGTGATACGTAGTGAGGAGTGAAATCAAAAATTTACGCCCTTAAAAATCCTGAAGGCGGTGATTGGTTTTCGGGGTCCTTTACGCGGCTATGCTCCCAAAAAGCCCCACACATGTGGTATCCTCGCACCCAGGAGAAGCAGCAGAATGTATTTTGGGGTGAAATTCCACATATGCCCATGGCATGTGTGAGCAATATATCATTTAGTGACAACTTTGTGCAAAAAAAAAAAAAGTTTGTCATTTTCCCGCAACTTGTGGCAAAATATAAAATATTCCATGGACTCAACATGCCTCTCAGCAAATAGTTTGGGGTGTCTACTTTAAAAAATGGGGTCATGTGGGTGGGTTTTGTGCCATCTTGGCATTTTATGGCCTTCTAAACTGTGATAGGTAGTGAGGAGTGAAATCAAAAATTTACGCCCTTATAAATCCTGAAGGCAGTGATTGGTTTTCGGATCCTGTATGCGGCTAGGCTCCCAAAAAGTCCCACACATGTGGTATCCTTGTACTCAGGAGAAGCAGCAGAATGTATTTTGTGATGTAATTCCACATATGCCCATGGCATGTGTGAGCAATATATCATTTAGTGACAACTTTGTGCAAAAAAAAAAGTTTGTCATTTTCCCTCAACTTGTGGCAAATTATAGAACATTCCATGGACTCAACATGCCTCTCAGCAAATAACTTGGGGTGTCTACTTTCCAAAATGGGGTCATTTGGGGGTTTTTGTGCCATCTTTGCATTTTATGGCCTTCAAAACTGTGATCGGTAGTGAGGAGTGAAATAAAAAATGTTCGCTCTTAGAAATCCTGAAGGCGGTACCTGGGCCCACACATGTGGTATCACTGTACTCAGGAGAAGCAGCAGAATGTATTTTGGGGTGTAATTCCACATATGCCCATGGCATGTGTGAACAATATATCATTTAGTGACAACTTTGTGCATAAAAAAAAAGGTTTGTAATTTTCCTGCAGTTTGTGGAAAAATAGCTTGGGGTGTTTACTTTCCAAAATGGGGTCATTTGGGGGGGGTTTGTCCCATCTTGGCATTTTATGGCCTTCACAACTGTGATAGGTAGTGAGGAGTAAAAGCAAAAATCTACGCCCTTAGAAATCTTGAAGGGGGTGCTTGGATTTCGGGGCCCCGTATGCAGCTAGGCTCCCAAAAAGTCCCACACATGTGGTATCCCTGTACTCAGGAGAAGCAGCAAAATGTATTTTGTGGTGCAATTCCACATATAAACATGGCATGTGTGAGCAATATATCATTTAGTGACAACTTTTTGTAAAAAAAAAATTTTTTTTGTCATTATTCAGTCACTTGGGATTCAATGGGCTCAACATGCCTCTCAGCAATTTCCTTGGGGTGTCTACTTTCCAAAATGGGGTCATTTGGGGGGGTGTACTGCCCTGCCATTTTAGCACCTCAAGGAATGAGATAGGAAGTCATAAACTAAAAGGTATGTAAATTCCTGAAAATGTACCCTAGTTTGTAGACGCTATAACTTTTGCTCAAACCAATGAATATACGCTTATTGACATTTTTTTACCAAAGACATGTGGTAAAAAAAACAAAAATTGAGTTTATTGGATTTTTCTTATAACAAAAAGTAGAAAATATCATTTGTTTTCAAAATTTTCGGTCTTTTTCCATTTATATCGCAAAACATAAAAATCGCAGAGGCAATCAAATACCATCAAAAGAAAGCTCTATTTGTGGGAAAAAAAGGATGCAAATTTTGTTTGGGTGCAACGTTGCATGACCGACTAATTACCAGCTAAAGGAGCGCAGTGCCAAATTGTAAAAAGTCCTCTGGTCTTTAGGCAGCCAAAAGGTCCCGGGCTTAAGTGGTTAAATACCACCAAACAAAAGTTTTATCTGTCTGAAAAAAATGATAACATAATTTGGGTATAGTGTTGCATGAATTGTCATCCAAATTGTGACAGCTCTTAAATCCGAAAATTGGCCTTGGCAGGAAGGGGGGTGAGAGTGCCCAGTATTAAAGTGGTTAAACTAACCTATGTCACTGGCTTAATATGGCACATGCACTGGTGGCTCCTTACCATCCACTAGAAATTATAGGATTGGTTTCTTTTATGAAATCCAGATCTAGATAGTAATAAAAATAACTAACAAACACCATAAAGTATTTTTATATATATATATATATATATATATATATATATATATATATATATTTATTACATAAAATAAAATAAATATTTTTACACATATTTATTACAAAGAATATTAATCTATTTTAATAACAGTAATCACATAAAATATACATGTTTATTTTATGCCAGCAATCATCAATTATATGTGATTTATTTTCCAATATCCAGTAATCATGGTTTGATCTTCACAAAATAACAAGTACACATAATTATAAATAGATCATATTAAATGTATCCTATATGTGATGATATTATTTATTTATTTATTTCCTTATATGATAGAATATATTTATTTCTCCTTGAATTTATCATTCTTTTCATGTACTGTATCTCTTCACCTTGTCTAACAGAGTACCAATCCTAAATGCTTAAAATCTCAGTAATGTAAATATATATATATTTTTTTACTTGGGTCTTTATAATACCAATATACTGTACCTTTACTTAATTCCCTAAGTATATGATCATTGCATTAGTGATATGCGTCGAGTGTGACCACCCATTGACTTGAGAGAGAGACATATATTCTCCACAAGCCCTCAGATAGGTTGTCTTATCCCTGGATGAGTTTTCCACAACTTTTACAGATGTGAGTACAAGCACCATACTTCTACTGATCTTTTAGAAAAATCCTATAATTTCTGGTATTAATCACCAAATTTAGCTTGATCTCTTCCATGGTCTTTTATCCTCTTTTTATACTCTGTCTCCTGATGACTTGGATAAGTTCTGCTTATTACTCTCATAGCAGGTCTTTTTTAATTGTATGCAAAGGGAAGGGGGTGGCATACATAGACTCCTCTCACTGTGGGTTTATAAGGGGAACTCTAGGGTATCATGACCTGTCCAATCATAATATCCCCTTAGGAGCCACATCTTTGTTCAGGTACCTCCCAGACATGTGACTTCCCCCAATCTGGTCTTTTCTTAATGGATTAGATGACAGAGTCACATTTATGAGGGTCTTTGTCATGTCTTTGGGTCCCCCTTTGTATTATAACCCATCAACCCTACACCTCCTGAACTGTACTGGGAACTATCCAGGCTGTGTTTGGTGAAGACAATACTGCTGTTATCACCAATATCATTTTATGTTTGTGATTTGTATTTCTTAAGACCTGTGTCTGCTGATACAGAGACTGGTGGTGAGAGATCAAAAAGAGAGTCAGTGTGTCCTCATCCATTCACAGAGGAGAACTAGGATGAAAGATGGTGATCACCCCTACCATTCTCACTGCATTGTCACTGTGTGTTTAGTGTCTTCGACTTGTGTAGGATGAAGCTTTATGTCATGAACAGGAATTTCCCAATGTGCAGTCTCATCAGTGGTGGTGTGAAGATTCAAAAATCACATTTTATTTTGTAGTAATGAGTACATTAAGAAGTAACAATACAATATAAAATGGTGGAATTGGAGAAATGACAGATCGCTGCTCAAAACCTTCCAGAATAACATTCAGTAGGTATCTCTCAGTAGAATCACTCATCATCTGAATGTGAAGAAAAGGAAAATTATATGAATAATTAATTCTGATATAATTACATTCTGGACATTCTCTTCATATCAGGATTCATGCATTACCTGCAGAGGAGGAGACGGCTTCACAAGGACCATCTTCTTTCGTAAAAAAATTTAATCCAGTGTCTACCCCTTCATAGAAGAATAAAATGAGAGTGTTAGATCAGGAAACATGCCTGTTATGGATGGAAAAGAGGGAGCTTGTACTGTGGTCTGTAAGAAATTATGGTCATTTTTATACACACTAATGCAAACTATGTTTATGTCTTCCTGGAAATGTATGCAATGTGTAATGTACAAATCCTTATCTGTACAATGTCAGTGGTCTCCTATGCTGGGTGTAGATCTGAAGTAGTTTGTATGTAGATGGCGGGATGTGTGATTTCATCTCATCATAACCCCAGTATGCAAAAACACCAAATCATCCCCTCTGTCCTTACACTTTAGGGGTTTGAAAAGTGTCCCCAATTAATAGGACCTAATACTGAGGGTCTGTCACTATGGCAGGGGCCCACACACATTTATGGTTGTCCAACCATTGGGATACCAAATTGTATACCTAGTATGCTAGACTGTCATGTGTACAGGCAGAGAACCCACATCTGATTTTCTCAGTTATACTGACAAATTGGAAAGACAGCTGGGGATAGGGGGATTTTTGTTAAATTGAAGTAAAGTTATATTTCTTTAAAGGTAAAACCTTGTGGAAGATTGTGAGATCTGACTATTGGGATTAGCAATAAATTCACCATCATCTAGGAAATCTTTGACTGGCACAGGAAATCTCAATGGTCTCTTTTGTTATCTTTATAACTACAGAAACCTCCAATGAGTTCTAGTAGAAAATGAATAAAATGTTTGTCACCCAGTCCTTTGATTTTTCATTACAGTGAAGCCCAGGTTTCAGAAGATCGCACAACAATATCCCACTTCCAACAACTCATCAACATTAAAAATTGTGTACATTTTTCTATTCAGATTCTAAAGGCCCATACACACACACTTTGATTTGCTGACGTCAATTGTGTTACGACAACCGATTGTCCGCAAATCTTACTGTTAGTACGGTGCTTTCAAAAGCCAATTTCACTTTTTCGTCAGACAAAAGCTGGATGTGCAGACTATAAAATTTTTGTTGGATGTGGACTTAACGTCTGATTTTCGTTTCATTAGTATGGTTTTCATACAAAAAAAAATTGTAAGAGCAGGACTACGCATGCTCAGAAACGAAAGAGTACACACAAAACTATTCAACACATTACGTCACTTCTGACGTTGTATTCTGTCAAACGAAAATTCTCGTATTGTTAGTAACCTCTTCACTTTCGACATGAGACTAGCATGCCACAAAAAATTGGACGTTCTGTCGTCTGAAAATCAAATCGTGTGTACGAGGCTTAAGACTTAGTATGTGTTTTACCCCCGATATATGTCTCTATACACAGTGAAGCCCGCTTGTCGTAGGACCTCACAACAATGATCTACTTCTGAGTCTGACATCTTCTCATTAACATCCAATGTTGCCTCCAATCTGGTCAGAGTTCGGTTTGTGGTGATAGCTGAACAAAGATCATCACAGCACAATAATGTTGCTTTACTGTCACAGACTCTGGTGGGAAAAACAGGAGACAAACCTAAAATGTTTTTCCAGTGATTACAAAGAAAAATCAGCATTTGGATTATTAGTAAATGAGATGTTTGGACATTTGGATGAATTATTTCATGGAATATTGGTTGGATTTCCCCTGAAATGTAGGTGAGTTGTCACCCACCTGAAAAGTCTAAGTCTGTATTCACACTGTTCCATGTACAGTACATTGCAGCCTACGTGGTAGTTCATCTACATGGTAATACATGTTATGGGACCATATACTGTAGATTTCCACATATAACCAATGATGAACTCCTTAACCTTAAAACTGATTTGATAACCACACTTGGGTTTTTGGTGGGTTTAGCTCCGCTTTAATATTAAAAGTGGTGGGTTGGCAGTTTTAGCCAGGTGGTATAAATTTTTCATGCAAAATTCAGTTTTTTGAACCATAAATCAATGTGTGGCATTTGAACCATTGCTAGTAGGCTCAGAAGAGTTATTAAGGGGTCTTTTGGATAAACCAGTCCCCTCATTATAAAAAAAGAAGGGTCACAAATCAGCCATAATAGTTTTTTTTTTGAAGCTTCTATAGGGTAGGATGGGGAAAGATGGTTCACTTCTCAGGGAGAGATTATGGCAATCTAGAAAACTGTATTTTACCTTTTATTGCAATTTGTGGAAGCAAACCCTCTAGAGCCTTTTTACCCTATTGTCGGGCGCCTTTTTTTAAAATTTTAGTTTGTGATTGTTTTAAGGGGCGTAATCCCTTCTATGCTGTAAGGCTTTTCTTTAAAAACAAAGGGGGGCTTGTTTTGATGGTATTTTGAGATGTGATGATCTATTTTTCGGGTATATTGGTATTTGTTTTATATCAATAGGGACTTTTTATGTCTGGGTTGCTCAACACACAGCATTCTGTTGGAGCTGGCCATCTGTTCCTGAAGATGCATTTGTTTGCAGAATGCTACTGCATTATGTGAAAGAAAAAATAAAAAAAACTAGGCACAGGAAAAGTGTGCACCTAAAAGACCTCACATAATATGACTTACTTTCCCCATAGTAAAAATAAAAGTTAGGCATACACCAGTTAGTCCTATTCTCCATGATTAAAACTGTCCTGCCACTGGTCAGTTTACACTGCTGTATCATCTGTGGTCTCTTAATTCCTGCAGTTATATACCTACCTGAGCCTTGTGTCTCTAGTACATTTCAGACTCTTCTTGCTTACTTAAAATGTACTGGTGCTGGTCAGTGCTGCACTACTTTACCATCTGTGGTCTTTTAAAGGTTTCAGTAAAACATCTGCTTGTGTCCTTTGTCTCTAGTAGATTTTGGCTAATGCCGCGTACACACGGGCAGACTTTTTGACCGGACTGGTCCGATGGACTTTCGGCGGACTACCAACGGACTTTCCCAATGAACGGACATGCCTACACACGATCACACCAAAGTCTGACGGATTCGTACATGATGACGTACGACCGGACTAAAATAAGGAAGTTGATAACCAATAGCCAAAAGCTGCCCTAGCGTCGTTTTTTTGTTACGACGTAAAGATTTGAAGCATGTTCCAAATCTAAAGTCCGTCAGACTTTCCACAGAAAAAGTCCGCTGAAGGTCCGATGAAGCCCACACACAGTCGGATTGTCCACCGAATTCAGTCCGTTGGACCAGTCCTGTTGAAAAGTCCGCCCGTGTGTACGCGGCATTAGTCTTGTTTATTAAACCTGTCCTGCTGCTGGACAATTTTTCTCTGCTCTATCATATTCAGTCTCCTTATTCTTACATAGCATTAGAACCTGTCCAGCAGAACGACAATTTATTCTAATTACTATCCACCTTAAATGCAAGCTGATTAATACTCAATTAAAAATATGTGTTATTGTTAAAATTACCCATAAGAAAAAAAATATGCAAAAAAATTCAAACAATTGAGCCCAGGCAGATGCACTCCTCTCTAGTAGTCACTAAACTTCTGCTGCTCTAATTTACATATACTAGAAACATTTGGTAGGTCGGTGGATAGATTTAGACTTTGTTTTATTCGATGAGAAATGTTATCACGTTGGGCCAAAAAACCTTGATTTTTTTATTTTTATATCATCCAAGCAACAATCCAACGCAACACAGATAGTCAGGAGGGGGTTTATAACAATAGCAAGTGACCTGAAGGACTATGATGACAACTCTCAGTGCAACATGCCAAACAGCAGTCTGTCTTTGTTTAGCTTTCAGCTACATAACATCTCAGGATCCCTCACACAGAAGTTTTATTCGAAAATCCAGCAGAATATTATATCATAATAATATAAGTGCCACCTCATCTCCTCAGAGTACAGCATACAGTAGATCTTGGAGTCCCTTACACAGAAGGATTATTCCAGAGTTCTGGAAATTATTATAACATTTAGAGTAGTCAGTTTCTGCAGGGTACAGGATCTCTGAGTCCCTCACACAGAAAGTTTATACCCGAATCTAATAGTGTATATATGACGTATATAATTTGCAGTACAATGCTCACCTCAGTTCCCGTAGGATACAGCCTGAATGTTTAAGTCCCTCACACAGACATTTAATTCCAGAGTCTTGCAGATTAATATGTGTTAAATCCAGTTTGACAAGGGATCGGTTAGTGATAAGAATGGAATGGAGATCATCACAGCGCAAGGGGGCCAAATCACATCCATTGAAACTGCAGAGACAAATAGAGACACATGATAGTATACCAGAGAAATTGCCAAAAGAGCTTAGGGCATTGCCATCACAAAACTAATACAAAAAAAAACAAAAAAAAAAGAAGGAAGAAGACAGCAATGGTATCTCATCATCAAGGGGAGAAAAGTCAGCAAATGATATTCCAAGGAAAAATATTCCAAGCGATGATATTCCAAGGAAGAGTGAATGTAAATATCTTAAAGTGGAGTTCCAGCTTAATCCTAACTGCTCTTAAAACTGTCCACTCTCCCCTCATAACACCTATGTTTACTATAAAGAAAAAAAGAAATAACCGAGCTAAAAAGCTATAAAACACCTTAAATTGCAGCTGCAACAAAAAACACTAATAATGGTGTAATAGGCTAAGAAGAATATACTAAGTGTGCTTGCGATCCAGTGATCAGAAATGTGAATAAAATGTGACTGAATAAGTTATAGAATCAATATAAGGTGAGTATATTAATTACCAATAATAAGTATTACCAAGTTCAAAAAGCGCTTGCAAATAAATTATACAATCAAATATTGAGTGAATATACATTCAGTGATCTAACACAAAATTAATCAAATCCATAATTGCTAAATAAAAAAATTCCAAAGTTCATGGATAGCTAGTACACATCAGTGGATCCAGACGCCGCCATCCATCTGTCCCTGCAGAGGGCTGTATCTGCACACGCATAAAACCTTGCTATTAAGGAGGTCCACCATGTCTGGTAAGGGTCCATCCTTATTGTCCCCTGGATTCACTGGTTGATGGTATTCCTCTTCACACTTCCTTCCTCCCTCTCCACTCATATGGGCTGTGTCTAAACGAACTGTGGATATATGATTCCCCTCCATGTGATTGGTGTACCTTCACTGAACTCTCTATGAATGGACTGAACTTATCTCTACTACTACTACTTTTTAATATACTGGCTATCCATGAACTTTGGATTTTTTTTATTTAGCAATTATAGATTTGATTATTTTTGTGTTAGATCACTGAATGTATATTCACTCAATATTTGATTCTATAATTTATTTGCAAGCACTTTTTGAACTTGGTAATACTTATTATTGGTAATTAATATACTCACCTTATATTGATTCTATAACTTATTCAGTCACATTTTATTCACATTTCTGATCACTGGATTGCAAGCGCACCTATGTTTACTACCATATCTTGTGTAAAAAAGATGTGTATACTTACATATTTTCAGGCTGCTCCAGTCCGGTGACATGACCCTGCTCCCCTGTGTCAGTCAGCACTGGATGCAGGGGAGAGGAGTGAGCGCCAACAACGGATGGGCCATTAAAGCCTATGGGTGATGTCTCCACTTCAGGCTTTACTAGCCAGAGGTGAGATTATGTGACTAAACAGGAGTTGGCCGAAAATAGGAAAGTATATGCATCTTTCTTACACAAGTTAGTAAGCATAGGTGTTAGAAAAGGGAAGGGGATATTTTTAAGAGTAGTAGGGTTAAGCTGGCATTCCACTTTAAGCAGTCAATTGACTGTAGAAAGCTTTCTGTATGAATAAAACATGACCTATATTATTATTGAGTTCTACAAAGAGAAATAATAAGTGCATATTGAACAGGGGCAAACAAGGCCTACATAGGTGAAACTCAGGCAAAACTTGGTTAGGAAATGATTTACAGTGGGGACAGAAAGTATTCAGACCCCCTTAAATTTTTCACTCTTTGTTATATTGCAGCTATTTGCTAAAATCATTTAAGTTCAATTTTTTCCCTCATTAATGTACACACAGCACCCCATATTGACAGAAAAACACAGAATTGTTGACATTTTTGCAGATTTATTAAAAAAGAAAAACTGAAATATCACATGATCCTAAGTATTCACACCCTTTGCTATGACACTCATATATGTAACTCAGGTGCTGTGCATTTCTTCTGATCATCCTTGAGATGGTTCTACACCTTCATTTGAGTCCAGCTATGTTTGATTATACTGATTGGACTTGATTAGGAAAGCCACACACCTGTCTATATAAGACCTTACAGCTCACAGTGGATGTCAGAGCAAATGAGAATCATGAGGTCAAAGGAACTGCCTGAAGAGCTCAGAGACAGAATTGTGGCAAGGCACAGATCTGGCCAAGGTTACAAAAAATATTCTGCTGCACTTAAGGTTCCTAGGAGCACAGTAGCCTCCATAATCCTTAAATGGAAGAAGTTTGGGATGACCAGAACCATTCCTAGAGCTGGCCGTCCAGCCAAACTGAGCTATCGGTGGAGAAGTCCCTTGGTGAGTGAGGTAAAGCAGAACCCAAAGATCACTGTGGCTGGGCTCCAGAGATGCAGTCGGGAGATGGGAGAAAGTTGTAGAAAGTCAACCATCACTGCAGCCCTCCACCAGTCGGGGCTTTATGGCAGAGTGGCCCCGACGGAAGCCTCTCCTCAGTGCAAGACACATGAAAGCACGCATGGAGTTTGCTAAAAAAACACCTGAAGGACTCCAAGATGGTGAGAAATAAGATTCTCTGGTCTGATGAGACCAAGATAGAACTGTTTGGCCTTAATTCTAAGCGGTATGTGTGGAGCAAACAAGGCACTGCTTATCACCTGTCCAACACAGTCCCAACAGTGAAGCATGGTGGTGGCAGCATCATGCTGTGGGGGTGTTTTTCAGCTGCAGGAACAGGACGACTGGTTGCAATCGAGGGAAAGATGAATGCGGCCAAGTACAGGGATATCCTGGACGAAAACCTTCTCCAGAGTGCTCAGGACCTCAGACTGGGCCGAAGGTTTACCTTCCAACAAGACAATGACCCTAAGCACACAGCTAAAATAACGAAGGAGTGGCTTCACAACAACCCAGTGACTGTTCTTGAATGGCCCAGCCAGAGCCCTGACTTAAACCCAATTGAGCATCTCTGTAGAGACCTAAAAATGGCTGTCCACCAACGTTTACCATCCAACCTGACAGAACTGGAGAGTATCTGCAAGGAGGAATGGCAGAGGATCCCCAAATCCAGGTGTGAAAAACTTGTGGCATCTTTACCAAAAAGACTCATGGCTGTATTATCAAAAGGGTGCTTCTACTAAATACTGAGCAAAGGGTCTGAGTACTTAGGACCATGTGATAGTTCAGTTTTTCTTTTTTAATAAATCTGCAAAAATTTTGTGTTTTTCTGTCAATATGGGGTGCTGTGTGTACATTAATGAGGAAAAAAATGAACTTAAATGATTTTAGCAAATGGTTGCAATATAATAAAGAGTGAAAAATTTAAGGGGGTCTGAATTCTTTTCGTCCCCACTGTATATGGCTTCGGTGAAGTCACACATATGCAGATAGAACTAATAGCACAGACAGACATGTAGTTGAAAAGCACCTATAGCACAATCAGTACAGACTTTCTCCTGGATTGATGGAAACTTCTACATCAGTGAGGATGGAAGACACCCAAAGCTATAAGGAAACACACAAAGAGAAGAGCATTCACAAGATGTCACATTTCCTGATCACTCATAGATTTCTCCTACCATAACTTCCGAATTTTACTCTCAGGTTTAATCAGCCAGGAAATAGTAGAAGGCTTAATTTCATCTTCTGAAGAGGAGGGAACTTCTTCATCTTCTGCTTTGTCTTCTCCCATACAATTTTTACTGGAAATAATACAATCCTGAAATCTATAATACATTAATTACATAATAATTACCACCAAGAATGTATTATGTTTGACACAAAGAGTAAAATGTAAAATTAACATTTAACTTCAACATGGATGCCTTCCCTCTGAGTCTGCAATCTCATACTGTACCTAATGATGACTTTTCATTGATAGGTATGAACAGTTTTTGAATTCACACTCCATCCGAAACTTAAAGGAAGCCTCTGATATCTATTTATCTGTCTATCGATCTATACACTATATTGTCAAAAGTATTGGGACTCCTGACTTTACACGCACATGAACTTTAATGGCATCCCAGTCTTAGTCCATAGGGTTCAATATTGAGTTGGGCCACCCTTTGCAGCTATAACAGCTTCAACTCTTCTGGGAAGGCTGTCCACAAGGTTTAGGAGTGTGACTATGGGAATGTTTGACCATTCTTCCAGAAGCGCATTTGTGAGGTCAAGCACTGATATGGACGAGAAGACCTGGCTCGCAGTCTCCGCTCTAATCCCAAAGGTGTTCTATCAGGTTGAGGTAAGGACTCATTTGGTGGATGGGGGATTATGGTATGGGGTTGTTTTTCAGGGGTTGGGCTTGGCCCCCTAGTTCAAGTGAAGGGAAGAAAAAGATCCTGGACGGCCGCACACCATAGAATAAATTTAGGCTAAGGTATCAAGATAGACACGCATGTATGTGAAATATTGTGGGAGTCAATACTGACATAAATCAATCAATGTGTTGTTTGGATTGAATTGGGGATACACATGGGCATAACACAGTACGTATCTATTGATAAAAATGGGACACGTCCCATTCAAAATTGAGGCCAGTGGGACGTCTAGTGTTTAGATTAAAAATCCACCGAACCTCTTGTTTGCACAATATGCCAAATTTGTCCCCACCTCTAGGAGGCTTAACAATTTTTTCAATGCCTTGAATGGTCAGGCTGGATGTATCCTTAGGATGAATATCATTCCAATGGCGAGCAATGTTAGTGGCATGTTCCTTCTCTATGTCATAGAGGTGATCGTAAAGGCGATCCTTCAGTCTGCGAGTGGTCCTGCCAACATATTAAATAGAGCAAATGGTACACGTGATGACATAGACTATGTAACGCATATTACAGTTGATGAAGGACTGTATTTTATATGATTTGCCTGTTGAAGTAGATGTAACAGTGTCACCCCCTTTAATGAAGGGGCAATATGTGCAAGACCAACCACCGCATCTGTATGTTCCCTTAAACTGTAGCCAATGAACAGTTTGTTTTTTTCTAATGTAAAGGCTAGGGACCAAAGTCCACCTAGAGAGGGTGCTTTCCTTGATACCGTACGTATGCCTTTCTTTAAAATTTGAGAATAGATATGATCGTTAGACAACACCAGCAGATATTTGGTGACTATTTTCTTAATTTTAAATTTAGCAATGTACAGAGTGGAAAATGTTGGAACAAAATGGGATTTTTCTGAACTATTCCCTCTACTGTAGTTACTGGGTTTGTCCATTAGCAAATTAGCCCGAGGTGTTTAATTTGCAATGGACAAAGCCCTATTAATAGCTGATCTGGGGTCCAGTGAAGGGAAAGCTTAAGGTGTTAGCATACTAAGACATTTTGGACAATTTCATGCTCCTAACTTTGTGGGAACAGTTTGGAGATGGCCCCTTCCTGTTCCAACGTGACTGCGCACCAGTGCACAAAGCAAGTTTCATAAAGACATGGATGAGCGAGTTTGCGGTAAAGGAACTTGACTGGCCTGCACAGATTCCTGACCTCAGCTCAATAGAACACCTATGGGATGAATTAGAGTGAGCCAGGCTTTCTCATCCAACATCAGTGCCTGACCTCACAAATGCGCTTCTGGAAGAATGGTCAAACATTCCCATAGACACACTCCTAAACCATGTAGACAGCTTTCCTAGAAGAGTTGAAGCTGTTATAGCTGCAAAGGGTGGGCCAACGGATAATTCAACCCTACAGACTAAGACTGGGATGCAATTAAAGTTTATGTAAAGGCATGTGTCCCAATACTTTTGACAGTATGGTGTGTGTATATATATATATATATATATATATATATTTGTAGTCAGAGTCTTCAAGTGGGAGATACGAAACTCCTAAGAACCAAGGCCTGAGGTGTACCATGGCTTGGCTGGTCAGTATGCCTGAAAAGAGGGCATACCCTGAATGTAAGAAAAGAAAAGAAAGAAAAAGTACTATGAGTATGTATGAAGGCTGGGGGAAACGGGTGGGTGGGAACCCAGAAATGCCGACAACACCTTCCCTGACCGAGGAGGAGGATTAAATAGTCCTCTAAGACTTCTCCCACAAATACAGGCTAGCCTCCGGCCAGCCTTACACTTGTCAGTATGCCTGAAAAGAGGGCAAAAAGACACAAATTTAGGTGAAGAAGGGAAGGTAACAATCCATCAAGTGGAGTAGCGTGTGCCAGGATGGCAACAGTATGTATCTGGTGAGTGTCCGCTGTGACAGGAGAAACCCACCGACTCCTGACTTGGTGATGATAAGGAACCCCTATAGAATCTGCGAAGCTACCCAGAACTCAACTGAACGTCCTGTGAAAGATTGGATTGAGCCTGATGCCCGAGAGAACCCAAACATGAGAATGAACTGCTTGTGACTGAGAGAATACGTGGGGGAAAGGGAGTAAGGGTTGGCCCAAGGAGCCCCTGCAAAATGATGGCCGAGAAGATCGAAAACACACCAGTGAAGTAGCTCAGTGAAGTAGCTCAGTGAAAAGCCCCCAACCCCTGGCCTACCCATACTTGGTATGGGGGAGTGAGAGGGTGAGTGCAAAAGGACAACTTGCACGAGTGCAAAATGCTGGATACCTGATGGATGTGATGCGGGGCGGATAAGGCCCATGCGCTATGGCACTAAGCATTGTCAAACATGGAGAAACCATGCCAGACTCAGAACACTGGTCCCACCTGATTCAATCGTGACCTGACGACCGAGTCTGAACCCTAAACAGAGGAAGTTGGGCCAGACTCCATGCCGGGGAAATAGGTCCCATGGCATGATACAGTCACACCCAAAGTGACTGAAGCCTTCCCTACCTGAAACATGCTGGGGATCGGGAAAGATGACTGGACTGACGTCCTTGAGCAGTTCTCCAGGCAACATCCTAGACAAGAGATCAGAGCCGAGAGTGGAATCCAGAATCATGACGACGTTTGCCCAAACCTACCACTTAAGGACCGTCAAGGGGACGATGGATGCCAATACAGCCCAACCTGAGAACACAAACTAGAGAATGACAGACAACCAGACATGAGAACAACAACGCCCCTCTGTGCCTACCTGTGTGTGAGTGCGAGAAGTGTGAGAACATGAGCGACTCGAACATCGACTGTTTGATCGTTCGTCGAATTGCGAACGATATGGGCCGTTCGCGCCAAATTCGTGTGGTGCGTCACGCCCCTTAATTCACTGCGGCATCGCAGTGCATTGCTGGCTGATGATTGGCCAAGCATGCACTATGACCCGCATGCTTGGCCAATCACAGCGCCGTCGGTAGAGAGAGAGTAGTGTGTTCCGACGTTGAGAGACAGAGACAGTGTCATTTCATTTGAGTTAGCTAGATTAGGCAGGACAGTCAGTGAGTTAGCTGCACTTACAGTGTATTGGGTACATATATGCATCCCAGGTGTTGTGTATATATATATATATATATATATATATATATATATATATATATATATATATACTGTATTCAGTTTAGCTAGATCCGTTCCTGTTATCTTCCTACTGACAGGCAGGCTTGTCTTGTTACAGTATTTACAGCTACCTGAAGAAAATTGCTGGTGTTCTTTTGATCCTATTAGTACCACAGTCAGGCAGCTAGACTATTTACAGTTAGTGTAGTGCGTCCTCCTCACAGTGTTCAGTTAAAGCTACAAGTTAGTAACCTCTGCATAGTGTTCAGCTAAAACTGCAAGTTAGTGTAGTGCACAGTGTTCAGCTAAAGCTACAAGTTAGGGTAGTGCGTCCTCCTCACAATGTTCAGCTAAAGCTACAAGTTAGTTTAATGTGACCTCTGCACAGTGTTCAGCTAAAGCTACAAGTTAGTGTAGTGCATCCTCCTCACAGTGTTCAACTAAAACTACAAGTTATTGTAGTGCGACCTCTGCACAGTGTTCAGCTAAAGCTAGAAGTTAGTGTAGTGCGTCCTCCTCACAGTGTTCAGCTAAAACTACAAGTTAGTGTAGTGAGACCTCTGCACAGTGTTCAGCTAAAACTACAAGTTAGTGTAGTGCACAGTGTTCAGCTAAAGCTACAAGTTAGGGTAGTGCGTCCTCCACACAGTGTTCAGCTAAAGCTACAAGTTAGTTTAGTGTGACCTCTGCACAGTGTTCAGCTAAAGCTACAAGTTAGGGTAGTGCGTCCTCCTCACAGTGTTCAACTAAAACTACAAGTTATTGTAGTGCGACCTCTGCACAGTGTTCAGCTAAAGCTAGAAGTTAGTGTAGTGCGTCCTCCTCACAGTGTTCAGCTAAAACTACAAGTTAGTGTAGTGAGACCTCTGCACAGTGTTCAGCTAAAACTACAAGTTAGTGTAGTGCACAGTGTTCAGCTAAAGCTACAAGTTAGGGTAGTGCGTCCTCCACACAGTGTTCAGCTAAAGCTACAAGTTAGTTTAGTGTGACCTCTGCACAGTGTTCAGCTAAAGCTACAAGTTAGGGTAGTGCGTCCTCCTCACAGTGTTCAGCTAAAACTACAAGTTATTGTAGTGCGACCTCTGCACAGTGTTCAGCTAAAGCTACAAGTTAGTGTAGTGCGTCCTCCTCACAGTGTTCAGCTAAAACTACAAGTTAGTGTAGTGAGACCTCTGCACAGTGTTCAGCTAAAGCTACAAGTTAGTGTAGTGCGTCCTCCTCCCAGTGTTCAGCTAAAACTACAAGTTAATGTAATGAGACCTCTGCACAGTGTTCAGCTAAAGCTACAAGTTAGTGTATTGCGTCCTCCTCACAGTGTTCAGCTAAAACTACAAGTTAGTGTAGTGCGACCTCTGCACAGTGTTCAGCTAAACCTACAAGTTAGTGTAGTGAGACCTCTGCACAGTGTTCAGCTAAAGCTACAAGTTAGTGTAGTGCGTCCTCCTCACAGTGTTCAGCTAAAACTACAAGTTAGTGCAGTGCGACCTCTGCACAGTGTTCAGCTAAAGCTACAAGTTAGTGTAGTGCGTCCTCCTCACAGTGTTCAGCTAAATCTACAAGTTATTTTTTTTGCGAGCTCTTCACAGTGTTCAGCTAAAGCTACCCGTAAAAGGTTGGTGGTGTTTTCCTGATCCTATCACTATCGCAGGCAGCTAAATAAGCTACAAGTTATTTTTTGGCAAGCTCTGCACAGTGTTCACCTAAAGCTACCTGTAGAAGGTTGGTGGTGTTTTCCTGATCCTATCACTACCGCAGGCAGCTAAATAAGCTACAAGTTAGTGTAGTGCGAGCTCTGCACAGTGTTCACCTAAAGCTACCTGTAGAAGGTCGGTGGTGTTTTCCTGATCCTATCACTACCGCAGGCAGCTAAATAAGCTACAAGTTAGTGTAGTGCGAGTTCTGCACAGTGTTCAGCTAAAGCTACCTGTAGAAGGTTGGTGGTGTTTTCCTGATCCTATCACTACCGCAGGCAGCTAAATAAGCTACAAGTTATTTTTTGGCGAGCTCTGCACAGTGTTCACCTAAAGCTACCTGTAGAAGGTTGGTGGTGTTTTCCTGATCCTATCACTACCGCAGGCAGCTAAATAAGCTACAAGTTAGTGTAGTGCGAGCTCTGCACAGTGTTCAGCTAAAGCTACCTGTAGAAGGTTGGTGGTGTTTTCCTGATCCTATCACTACTGCAGGCAACTAAATAAGCTACAAGTTATTTTTTGGCGAGCTCTGCACAGTGTTCACCTAAAGCTACCTGTAGAAGGTTGGTGGTGTTTTCCTGATCCTATCACTACCGCAGGCAGCTAAAAAAGCTAAAAGTTAGTGTAGTGTGAGCTCTGCACAGTGTTCACCTAAAGCTACCTGTAGAAGGTTGGTGGTGTTTTCCTGATCCTATCACTACCGCAGGCAGCTAAATAAGCTACAAGTTAGTGTAGTGCGAGCTCTGCACAGTGTTCACCTAAAGCTACCTGTAGAAGGTTGGTGGTGTTTTCCTGATCCTATCACTACCGCAGGCAGCTAAATAAGCTACAAGTTATTTTTTGGTGAGCTCTGCACAGTGTTCACCTAAAGCTACCTGTAGAAGGTTGGTGGTGTTTTCCTCATCCTATTACTACCACAGGCAGCTAAATAAGCTACAAGTTAGTGTAGTGCGAGCTCTGCAGTTTTCAGCTAAAGCTACCTGTAGAAGGTTGGTGGTGTTTTCCTGATCCTATTACTACCGCAGGCAGCTAAATAAGCTACAAGTTATTTTTTGGCGAGCTCTGCACAGTGTTCACCTAAAGCTACCTGTAGAAGGTTGGTGGTGTTTTCCTGATCCTATCACTACCGCAGGCAGCTAAATAAGCTACAAGTTAGTGTAGTGCGCGCTCTGCACAGTGTTCACCTAAAGCTACCTGTAGAAGGTTGGTGGTGTTTTCCTGATCCTATCACTACCGCAGGCAGCTAAATAAGCTACAAGTTTGTGTAGTGCGAGCTCTGCACAGTGTTCACCTAAAGCTACCTGTAGAAGGTTGGTGGTGTTTTCCTGATCCTATCACTACCGCAGGCAGCTAAATAAGCTACAAGTTATTTTTTGGTGAGCTCTGCACAGTGTTCACCTAAAGCTACCTGTAGAAGGTTGGTGGTGTTTTCCTCATCCCATTACTACCGCAGGCAGCTAAATAAGCTACAAGTTAGTGTAGTGCGAGCTCTGCACAGTTTTCAGCTAAAGCTACCTGTAGAAGGTTGGTGGTGTTTTCCTGATCCTATTACTACCGCAGGCAGCTAAATAAGCTACAAGTTATTTTTTGGCGAGCTCTGCACAGTGTTCACCTAAAGCTACCTGTAGAAGGTTGGTGGTGTTTTCCTGATCCTACAAAAATGGCAGGCAGCTAAATAAGCTACAAGTTAGTTTTTTGCGAGCTCTGCACAGTGTTCAGCTAAAGCTACCTGTAGAAGGTTGGTGATGTTCTCATACTACAGGCAGGCAGTTAATTATATATATATCCCAGCTTAGTGCAGCTACAGGCCGTCTGGAAGGCCAACAAGGAGAGGCAGACAGTCACAAGCCAATAAAAGAGGGCAAGCAGGCTCTGTGTCTAGAGGCAACAGTGCTGGTAGTGGAGATGGTGCATCCTCATCAGCACGTGGCCGTGGGACACGCTTGGCCTTTTTTTCGGCAGCTGGCCGCGATGAGCCGCAACATGCGGAAGACTTGGTCGAGTGGATGACCAAGCCGTCCTCATCCTCCTCATCCTCTCTCACCCATGCTCAGGGTACTTTGTCTAGAAAAGCAGTGGCCTCTTCCCTCGGCTCAGTGTCATCAGTGACTCCTTCCCTAGCCCCACCATGTCCTGCTGAGGAGTCCCTCGAACTGTTTGACCACAGTGTTGGGTACGTGCTCCAGGAGGATGCCCAGCGTTTAGAAGGCTCTGATGATGATACTGAGCTAGATGAAGGCAGTAACGTGAGCACGGACAGAGGGGGTGCCCAAGAAGGATAGCAATCTGGCAGTCATGCTCCCCCTGCTGCAGCATACTGCCAGGTTTGCTCCACTGATGAGGAGGGAGGGGATGATGAGGTCACTGAATCAACATGGGTGCCTGATAGGAGAGAGGAGGAGGAGGAGGCACATCACCAATGAGGCAGGATGCCCTTCAGGGGCCAGCCTAAGGGCAACAGACTGACTGCATCACACCCCAAAGCTCCGCATGTGCAGGGCGCTGCAGTCTCTGCGCATTATTCAAAAAGTTCTTTGGTGTGGGCCTTTTTTGAGACGAGTGCATCAGATCGCACTGCTGCTACTTGCAACATATGTCTCAAGCGTATCTCGCGTGGCCAAAACATCTCCCGCTTGGGCACCACATGCTTGACCAGACATATGTTGACCTGCCATGCTGTTCGTTGGCAAGCGTATCTAAAAGACCCACACCAAAGAACAAAGAGGACCTCTCCTTGCTCCTCATCAGCTGAGATCTCCAACCCCACTATACCTTCAGTCCTCTCTGAGACCTGCACTGAGAGGAATGAAGGTGTAGAATTAGGTGTGTCACAGCCAAGTACTTGTGGGCAATCTGCTTTTGGTACACCGACGTCAGATTGTACCAGGCAAATTTCCCTGCCCCAGCTGCTGCACCGCCAAAAGAAGTTCGCTCCCAGCCATCCACATGCCCAGCGGTTGAATGCTAGCTTGGCAAAATTGCTAGCACTTCAACTGCTGCCTTTTCAGTTGGTAGACTCTGCCCCCTTCCGTGAGTTTGTGGAATATGTGGTTCCTCAGTGGCAGGTACCCAAATGCCACTTTTTCTCACGGAAGGCGATTCCGGCTCTCTACCGGCATGTGGAAGGCAATGTCCATGCCTCGCTGGACAGGGCGGTCAGCGGTAAGGTGCAAATTACTCATGGTCCAGCAGGCATGGACAGGGATGTTACCTAAGTTTCACGGTGCATTGGGTGACTCTGCTGGCAGCTGGGAAGGATGCAGGACAAGGTGCAGTATTGTGGAGGTTGTTCCGCCACCACGCTTTCAAAATGCCACTACTAATGATTGTGACACACCTCTCTCCTCCATCCCCTCCTCTTTTTCTTCCTCCATGGCCTCTTCCTGTGCTTTGTCCTCGGAACCAGCGGTGCTCCGTAGGCTTTCAAGGGGCTACGCATGTACGCAGGCCAAAAGATGCCATGCGGTGCTTGAGCTGGTGTGCTTGGGGGACAGGAGCCACACTGGGGCTTAGGTTCTGTCAGCTCTGCAGGGGCAGGTTCAGAGGTGGTTGACGCCATGCCAACTTAAGGCAGGAATGGTGGTTTGCGACAATGGCACCAACCTCCTCTCTGCCCTCCGACAGGGACAAATGACCCATGTGCCCTGTTTGGCTCACATCCTTAACTTGGTGGTGCAGCGGTTCTTGGGCAGGTACCCGGGCTTACAGGATGTCCTGAGGCAGGCCAGGAAAGTCTGTGTGCATTTCCGCCGGTCATATAATGCCAGTGCTCGGCTGGCGGACCTCCAAAAGGAGTTTAACCTTCCCAACAACTGCCTAATCTGTGACATGCCCACCAGGTGGAACTCAATATTGGCCATGCTGCAGCAGCTGCACACACAGCAGAGGGCCATCAATGAGTACCTGTGCGACTATGGCACCAGGACAGGGTCAGGGAGCTTGTTCTTTTTCCCCACACCCATTTCTGCGCCCATCAAGAGCGAGTGAGGACTTACAGTGTTGTGTCACCAGCACCACCACCAAAGGCCCAATTTTTCTGCCCCTGTTCAACAGGGGCATGTAACTACAATTCTTGATCTAATATTTCACAGCAGGGCCCTGTGAGGGCTTACAGTGTTGTGGCCACAACAACATCTAAGGCCCAAATTTCTGCTGAGTATATAGGGCAGGCCCCTACTTTCAAACATCCAACTTACAAATGACTCCTACTTGCAAACAGAAGGAGACAACAGGAAGTGAGATGAAATCTACCCCTAGGAAGGGAAATTTTCTCCTGTAAGAGTTAATATGGGAAAAACATTTCTCCTTTCCACTGATGCTTTATCCCCAATCCTTGTTTCACAAAAAAAAACACAAATTTTCAAAAAACATTTGTCATTGGGACAAAAAGTGAGGTGAAATCTTCTGAAGAGGAGCACAGACAGCAAAACAAATGTCACAGGGCTGATAATCCTTCCCTATGTTTTCCAAAAAGCTTAAAAAAGATTTTTTGACTGGAGCTAAACACATTAAAAATGTACCCGTTCAAAATTACAAACAGATTCTACTTAGCAACAAACCTACAGTCCCTGTCTTGTTTGCACCGCCTGTATACTGCTGTTCAGAGTATATAGGGCCTGGTGGCCCCAC
The DNA here is from genome assembly GCF_042186555.1 of Aquarana catesbeiana. Classification (NCBI taxonomy): domain Eukaryota; kingdom Metazoa; phylum Chordata; class Amphibia; order Anura; family Ranidae; genus Aquarana; species Aquarana catesbeiana. The sequence goes on from NC_133327.1 coordinate 38,859,647, forward strand.
ACCTTTCCTTTTTTTAATTTGGGTGCGGGGTTCCCCTTAATATCCATACAAGACCCAAAGGGCCTGGTAATGGACTGGGGGGTACCCATGCCATTTGTCTCACTGATTTTCATCCATATTGCCAGGACCCGACATTACATTAAACCCGCAAGCAGTTTTAAATGACTTTTTTTCCTTTAAAAATTACATTTTGTGCAGGGACTGTTCTAAGCACGGGAAACACGCGCCACTTTACAGGCATCCCATAGACACCCCCCAGGTATAATATTTAAAGGAATATTTCACTTTTTTTTTTTTTTTTTTACTTTTAACATCATTAAAATCACTGCTCCCGAAAAAACGTCCGTTTTTAAAAGTTTTTTTTGCATTAATACATGTCCCCTGGGGCAGGACCTGGATCCCCAAACCCTTTTTAGGACAATACCTTGAAAATTAGCCTTTAAAATGAGCACTCTTGATTTCGAACGTTCGAGTCCCATAGACGTCAATGGGGTTCTAACGTTCGTGCGAATTTTCGGTCCGTTCGCAGGTTCTGGTGCGAACCGAACCGGGGGGTGTTCGTCTCATCCCTAGTGAGCACGAGTAACCTGCAGTGCAGACAGGTAATTAAGCTGAAAACTCAGGGCTAGTGTACCCACAGGCCATGGTGGGTAGTCGTACAAGTGTGGTGAATGAACATGCATCGTATGATGTATGGTATACGGGCGAGAAGATTGTGGTCAACAATCATTAACAAATTAAACCTCAGCCCATATGGATCTGTAGACATGACAGATCCTGACATGTGAGCCCTAGCTAACTGATCCAGGTACAAACATGAACAAAGATACAATGAGACATGACAACCAATGAAGATGAAAACAGCTACTGGAGTATATGCCATGACTGAACAACAACGCCCCTCTGAGAAACAGTGAAGGCTGAAACACAGAGCCTGAAACGCTATGAGAGGAATGCTGAGACTGAACGCTGAGGCAGAAACGCTATGACAGAAATCCTGGGGCAGAAACGCAAGGACAGTAACACTATGACAGAAAAACGCTATGACAGAAATGCTGAGACTGAATGCTGAGGCAGAACGCTATGACAGAAGTCCTGGGGCATTAAACGCATGGACAGCAACGTTATGACAGAAACACTATGACAGAAATGCTAAAACTGAATGCTGGGGCAGAAACGAAATGACAGAAATCCTGGGGCAGAAACGCTATGACGGAAACGCTGAGACTTAGACGCTGAAGCAGAAATGCAATGACAGAAATCCTGGGGCAGAAACGCTGAGGCAGAAATGCCATGACAGAAATCCTGGGGCAGAAATGCAAGGACAGCAACGCTATGACAGAAACGCTATGACAGAAATGCTGAAACTGAACTCTGAGGCAGAAACGAAATGACAGAAATCCTGGGGCAGAAACGCTATGACAGAAACGCTGAGACTTAAACGCTGAAGCAGAAATGCAATGACAGAAATCCTGGGGCAGAAACGCAAAGACAGAATGCTGAGGCAGAAATGCAATGACAGAAAACCTGGGGCAGAAGCGCTATGAAAGAAATGCTCAGACTGAACCCCGAGACAGAAATGCTGGGGCAGAACACTATGACAGAAAAACTCCATGACAGAAATCCTGAGGCAGAGATGCCATGACAGAAATCCTGGGGCAGAAACGCTATGACAGAAATCCTGGGGCAGAAACACTATGACAGAAATCCTGGGGCAGAGATGCCATGACAGAAATCCTGAGGCAGAAACGCTATGACAGAAATCCTGGTCCAGAAACCCTATGACAGAAATCATGGGGCAGAAAACGCTATGAAAAAACCCTGGTACAGAAACGCTATGACAGAAATGCTGGGGCAGAACGCTGTGACAAAAATGCTGGGGCAGAACGCTGTGACAGGAATGCTGGGGCAGAACGCTGTGACAGAAATGCTGGGGCAGAACGCTGTGACAGAAATGCTGGGGCAGAACGCTATGACAGAAATGCTGGGGTAGAATGCTGTGACAGAAATGCTGGGGCAAAACGCTGTGACAGAAAAGCTGAGGCAGAACACTATGACAGGAATGCTGGGGCCAAACGCTACGACAGAAATGCTGGGGCTCAATGCTACGACAGAAATGCTGGGGCCGAACGCTACGACAAAAATTCTGGGGCCGAACTCTACGACAGAAATGCAGGGGCTGAACGCTATGACAGAAATGCAGGGGCAGAAAAACGCTATGACAGAAACCCTGATGCAGAAAAACGTTATGACAGAAACCCGGGGGCAGAAATGCTATGACAGAACTGGGGCAGAAACGCTATGACAGAAACCCTGGGGCAGAAACGCTATGACAGAAACCCTGGGGCAGAATGCTAAGACAGAAATGCTGAGGCAGAACGCTAAGACAGAAATGCTGGGGCAGAAATCGCTATGACAGAAACCCTGGGGCAAAAATGCTATGACAGAAATGCTAGGGCAGAACGCTATGACAGAAAAGTTGGGGCAGAACGCTATGACAGGAAAACTGGGGCAGAACGCTATGACAAAAATCCTGGGGCAGAAACGCCACAACAGAAATGCTGAGACTGAACGCCGAGACAGAAATGCCGGGCAGAACGCTATGACAGAAATGCCGGGGCAGAACGTATGACAGAAATGCCGGGGCAGAACGCTATGACAGAAATGCAGGGGCAGAATGCTATGACAGAAACGCTGGGGCAGAAAAACGCTATGACTGAAAAAACGCTATGGCAGAACTCCTGGGGCAGAAACGCTATTATAGAAACACTGACCAGAGAAACAAAATAACCAAGTAAAAGCAGCAATGTATGTGGTTTACATCCTCCCCGTCTTGCCAAGTCAAGCCCTGCTGACAATGACTGACTATATGTAAGCTTGAGAATGACATGCTACTAAAAACCACAATGAAAATTGATAATAATAAATGATAAACAATCCAGCATGGTACATCTACTGCAAGCCACAACAGACCCGTCACCTCACGTCTGGCCGTTGCCATGACTGCTGTGTGTAGGTCTGATGTCCTCTGTGGCTGTGCTGCAGCGATACCAATTTTGGGGTGAGAGGAGCAGGCGGGGGGGTGGCCGCCCAACCCCCGTGTGAGCACCGGGAGAAATGGGTGGGCGGCCCCCTCGTGGAGCCACATTAGGAGAGGAGCAGGCGGGCGGCTGGCTGATCACCCCCCCGCGTGAACACCCGGAGAAGCGGGCGGGCGGTTCCCACATGGAGCAAGATGTGCATGGGGAGAGAGGAGATGGCAGGCGGTTGGCCGATCAAACTGCCCCAGGGGGGGACCAGGCGGACGGCCCCCCATGGAGCTGGATGTGCATGGGGAGAGGAGTCGGCGGGAGGGTGGCCGATCACCCCCCCGGCGGGAACACCGGGAGAAGCGGGCGGGATGTTGTGGGATGTGCCCAGGGGTAACAAGGTGGGTGGGCAGGCAGACTCCCCAGTGGAGCACAGTGTGAGCACCGAGAGAGGCACCTCCACCATAATATCAGCAGACCGTGCACAGCAAGGACCCGGAAGTGAAGTGTCAGCCCCACCCCCTTCTGAACCCAGAAATGCCGACAACACCGGCCCTGACCAAGGAGGAGGATTAAATAGTCCTCTCAGACTCCTCCCACAAATACAGGCTAGCCTCCGGCCAGCCTTACACATATACATACACACACACACACACACACACACACAGTTGTGCTAACAAGTTTACATATCCTGGCAGAATCTATGATTTCTTGGCCATTTTTCAGAGAATATGAATGATAACACAAAAACTTTTCTTTCACTCATTGTTAGTGTTTGGGTGAAGCCATTTATTATCAATCAACTGTGTTTACTCGTTTTAAATCATAATGACAATAGAAACTACCCAAATGACCCTGATCAAAAGTTTACATACCCTGGTGATTTTCGCCTTGACCCAATGGCAGCCATAAACGTATCTATACATGTGACAATTGGCTTTACCCATACCCATCATAGTTTGTCACCATTTCCCACCTTGAATGCTAGATATATTTGTTGTTTATTAGCACAGTGTTATATTTTATATTTAATGGGGAGTTTGAAGATTATATTGTTTTTGTGTGCGCTAAAAATAATTTTACATGTCTATTTTAAAAAAATGCTGTGTGAATGTCTCAACATTTGTGCAAAAGTCCTAAATAATACCTTTAGTGTGTGTGTAATATGTGCTTCAATTCTTAACTAAAAAATGTTTAGGCATCAGTTTTGGCCCCTCAGCACCCTTTCACTTACCTGAGCCCTCATTCTATCCAGCGCTGTGCAAGTCTTCAGCTCTTCTCTCCCCTCACTTCCAGGTCTCACTGGCTTTGCTGGGGCATCAGGAGCCATTGGCCCCTGCTGCTGTCAATCACAGCCAGTGATGAGGGAGCGAGGGGCAGGACCAATTCCCGCTGTCTGTGTCAATGGACAGAGCAAGGGGGCTCAGGAGCAAGCACGCACGAGTGCCCCCATGGGAAGCGGTATCATCCTGATATAACCAATGAAAGCCCAGTACGTCATATGATGCCCACCCGGGTGAAGTGGTTAATAACCACTTCAGCTACGGAAGATTTACCCTTTTCATGACCAGGCCATTTTTTGTGATACGGCACCGCATTATTTTAACTGAGAGATGCGCGGACATGCGACAATGTACCCAAATAAAATGTATGTTCTTTTTTTTCCCACAAATAGAGCTTTTTTTTGGTGGTATCTGATCACCTGTGCGGTTTTTCTTTTTTGCGCTATAAAAGACCAACAATTTTGAAAAAAAAAACACAATATTTTATACTTTCTGCTATAAAACATATCCGATAAAAAAAAATAAAAAATTTAATTTCTTCATCAGTTTAGGTCAATATGTTTTCTGCTACATATTTTTGGTAAAAGGATCTCAGTAAGCGTCTATTGATTGGTGCAAAGTTATAGCGTCTACAAACTATGGGATATATTTATGGAATTTTTATTTATTTTAATTTTTTTTACTAGTAATGGTGGCAATCAGCGACTTATAGCGGGACTGCGATATTCGTGATAACAACATCACCCCTTTTATCAGAGGGCTTTGTTCTTATCCTATAGCGTTTGGCTTTTTTCTTTAGTGGTCATATATTCTGTACCTTCTCCAGTTGAATTTTCTGAAGGCTTTTTCTTTTAGAAAAGAATGTTAAGGAAAGTTTACCCTATAAAAGGGAATGGATAGACACGGACACATCACACATATTACAAACATTGTAGCGATTTTTCATAATGCATGCAAGGGTGCTAAAACATTTTCCCCTGAGTGATTTTTTTTTTACATGTTTTACAAAATTTTGTACAAATATCATGCGACATAAAAATGCAATGATCATCTTTTTATTCTAAATAGCAACAATGGCTTCTTATAACAAAAAAGTCCCTCCTATTGGTATTAATGAATTAACTCTCACAGGGTGTGCCTGCCCACGCACCAAGAAACCTAGGGACGACACCTAAAAATGTTTAGGACTTTATTAAAGTAGATTTGTTTGATGTGTGTTTTTTTACTTATAGGAAGGTGTAAACTGAGAGATACCTCTCTACCTCAATTTTCCATTCTCCTCTTAGTGGCTCTGTCTATACTGCAGTAAACAAATGAAGGAAGTACAAAAAGGAAGCATAAGGGTTCTAATCACCTGATAGCAATCACCCTACTCTATGCTCCCAACTTCATTCTATTACTTCCATTCTTCCTAGACTTAAAAAGCATCCTGACTGCAAATAAAATACTGACTCCTGGCCACTAGTAACTAGGAGATACGAGAACAATTTAGAAATAAAACCCCTCCCCACCAACCAAAATACCATATCTAAATGTGATAGTGCATCAAAACTCAATAAGAAAAAACAAAATACCCTACATGTTTCACTCTGAAAAAGAGCTTCATCAGGGTGGTATAAATGAAAAAAAAAGTGTTCAAAATGAAAACTGCTATAACCGCCACATGGCAAATGGCGGCTCTGCTTGTCTATAGCTTATATTTATACATCTCAACACAGCCATCTAGTGGATTTTAAATAGAATGTATTTCCCTACGGATTGATGGGGAAAAGAAATCTCTCACTCTCACCATTTTCATTCTTACTCATTCTATATTTCTACCACTTACAGTATCTCACAAAAGTGAGTACACCCCTCACATTTTTGTAAACATTTTATTATCTTTTCATGTGACAACACTGAAGAACACTTTGCTACAATGTAAAGTAGTGTGTGTACAGTTTGTATAACAGTGTAAATTTGCTATCCCCTCAAAATAACTCAACACACAGCCATTAATGTCTAATGTCTTTTGGCAACAAAAGTGAGTACACCCCTAAGTGAAAATGTCCAAATTGGGCCCAATTAGCCATTTCCCTTCCCAGGTGTCATGTGACTTGTTAGTGTTACAAGGTCTCAGGTGTAAATGGGTTGCAGGTGTGTTAAATTTGTTATCGCTCTCACTCTCTCAGACTGGTCACTGGAAGTTTAACATGGCACCTCATGGGAAAGAACTCTCTGAAGATCTGAAAAAAAGAATTGTTGCTCTACATATAAGAAGATTGCCAAGACCCTGAAACTGAGCTGCAGCACGGTGGCCAGGACCATACCAGACATGGTCGACCAAAGAAGTTGGGTGCACATACTCAGCGTCATATCCAGAGGTTGTCATTGGGAAATAGGCGTATGAGTGCTCAGACCATACCTCACACACTGCATCAAATTGGTCTGCATGGCTGTTGTCCCAGAAGGAAGCCTCTTCTAAAGATGATGTACAAGAAAGCCCGCAAAAAGTTTGCTGAAGACAAGCAGACTAAGGGCATGGATTACTGGAACCATGTCCTGTGGTCTGATGAGACCAAGATAAAATGATTTGGTTCAGATGGTGTCAGATGTGTGTGGTGGCAACCAGGTGAGGAGTACAAAGACAAGTGTGTCTTGCCTACAGTCAAACATGGTGGATAGAGTGTCATGGTCTGGGGCTGCATGAGTGCTGTCGGGACTGAGGAGCTACAGTTCATTGAGGGAACCATGAATGCCAACATGCACTGTGACATATTAAAGCAGAGCATGATCCCCTCCCTTCGGTGACTGGGCCGCAGGGCAGTATTCCAACATGGTAACGACCCCAAACACACCTACAAGACGACCACTGCCTTGCTAAAGAAGCTGAGGGAAAGGTGATGGACTGGCCAAGCATGTCTCCGGACCTAAACCAGACTGAGCATCTGCGGGGCATCCTCAAATGGAAGGTGGAGGTGTGCAAGGTCTCTAATATCCACCAGCTCCATGATGTCATCATGGAGGAGTAGAAGAGGACTCCAGTGGAAAACTGTGAAGTTCTGGTGAACTCCATGCCCAAGAGGGTTAAGGCAGTGCTGGAAAACAATGGTGACCACACAAAATATTGACACTTTGGGCCCAATTTGGAGTTTCTTCACTGTTGAGTTATTTTGAGGGGACAGCAAATTTACACTGTTATACAAGCTGTACACTCACTACATTACATTGTAGCAAAGTGTAATTTCTTCAGTGTTGTCACATGAAAAGATATAATAAAATATTTACAAAAATGTGAGGGGTGTACTCACTTTTGTGAATACTGTATATCACCTTCTAAATTTCTCTGTTGTAGAAATAATTCCTATGAGTCACCTTTAAAGGTTTACACACATCTATTACCATATCACTATATAGATAATTTGTAGACACTATCAATAACTATTCTCCCACCAAAGGTAAGTAGGTAGTAGTTGTCTACTGCAGTACAAACAGAACCACTAAGAGGAGAAGAGTTCAATGACAAATTCATAGCTCCCAACTGTTTCGAGGGACTGTCCCTGATTAGGTACAAAGTCCCTCTGTCCCTCTTTCCTCCTCATTTGTCCCTCATTTGGTCTGATCTATATAGTTGTATATAACATACACTATTTATCTTTCAAAAATGTGTTTCACATTGCTAAACCTTTCATGTAATTTCTAAATTGCTGCATTTGAAAATTTCAAAAGCCAATATAAAGGAATAGTAGTGGTAAAAAAGTACTTGTGAGTTTAACCAATCATTTTTTTTTTACAATTCTCCTTTAAGGGGGCATGGCAGGTGGTGTGTCCTATGCCTACATACTTTTGCTAATAGGTGTCCCTCATTCCTATCTAAGAAAGTTGGGAGGTATGCAAATTGAGCTAGAGCAGTATCTCTCAGTTCACCCCTTCTTATAAGTAAAAAACACAAATCAAACAAATCTACTTTAATAAGTCCTAAACATTCTAAGGCGTCGCCCCTAGGTTTCCTGGTGCTTGGGCAGATGCATTAAAATTTACAGATGGTCGCTTATTGGGCAGAGGACTACACGGGGCAGTTAGGGGTTGTTTGTATTGGTTGTGTCTGTGAGTGCTTTAAAATGTGAGGGCCAATGATGAAGGCTGTGAAAGGCCTTATGTAATGTATCATCTCTGCTTTTTTGCTTCATATGCTCTGTATTACTATTTTTATGTTAGTGTTCCACTTTCTTTGTAAATGAATAAGACCTTTGCTTCTTTGAGCATTGTGTTTATTTTTATGTTTATTTTTATAGCCAATATTGGTATTATATCAGTATCATTAATGTTATCAGAGCTTTGATAGACTAATTATAGGAACAGACAAGATAATACATATTTATAATTTAAGTAGGGGGAAGCCAAACCACCCTTATGTATTTCACTGCCTATTCTATGAATTCAGCTAGGATATCCTCATACTCACTTACCTGACCTCTTGACACCGGTGTAGTAATGGAGATAGATTTTTCTGGCACTCTGGATCCACAGTGAGCGATCCAAAATATAAAGACTGAAAACATTCACTCTTCAAAGTCTTCAAACAATAGCTCAGCTGCTTGGAATAATTAGTGTTCATCCACAAGTGACCAGTACGTGAGCCATGTAGCAATAAACTTGATTTAGACATGACACTTCTAATGATGTCATCATCCTGAGTCTCATAAAGACAGAAGATAACATAAGTAGGGAAAACCTTCTTAATGTCCTTCACAGTCCATTCTTTCATTGCAGATCTTGCTCGCAGTGAGATGTTGATGCCTGTGCTCTCTGAGAATGTCATAACCTGCTTTTCATTTAAGAGACCAAACAGGAATTGTACTGCTAAAGCTAAATGTGGGTAACCTGAACTAAAGCCATCTAGTGATTTCCCCTTACAAATCTCTGGAAGAAAAGTGCCTTTTGTAAATCCAAAACCATCATCCAGCACATAAAACAGAGCAGCAAGGAACTCCTGCACACTCAGATGGATGAAGCTGTAGCAAGTCTGGGTGCGAACTTCCCAGTCAAAGATGTTCTCATTCAAAAATACAGACTCCACCTCAGACAGAGAAAGTCCATGTCTTTCTAGATCTTTGTTCTCAAATAATATTTGTTGGTTCAAAATGCCCTCATTGGCCAGAGCACACAGCTTCTTCAGACAGATGTGTATGGCATGAGGTTTCTTGTGTACAGACTGGTCTTTCTTGCTGTGATGGGTTATTAAAACCTCCAGGTAGAGAAGGTAAATTGAAGTCATTGTTTTAAATTGAATTAAACCCACATCTTTTTTTATTTCTTGTTTCATTACAGTGCATGCAATCCAGCATATGATGGGGACAGCACACATAGTGTACAGAACTTCATTGTCTTTTAATATACCGAGAACCTTGTCTGCATCTTCTTTATTTCCAAAGAATTTATGGACATATTCCTCTCGATCTTCCCTTGTAAATCCCTGGATTTCCACATTGCGAGAATCATCAATGAATGTGTCAAGTTTATTTATAGCCAGTGACCTTGTAGTGATGATCAGAGAAGATTGTTGGAGAATCTGTTTCCTAAGCAGTCTTTTAAGAATTATTTCTTTGTGGGTTTCCTCAAAAACATCATAACAAACCTCAGATTCTTCCTCAACAGTCCACCTCAGTTCATCGAACCCATCAACTATAAAGAGAAGTTTTCTATGACTTTCAGGATCCTTCAGAATAGACACCAGGTCATCTGAACACTGTAGTCTGCAGGTTCTGGATAAAAGTTCCACAAGACTTATGTTTCTATTGATGGTGTTGATTTCTCTACAGCTCAAATAAAACACAAAGTCAAACTTGTCTTGGTAAAGATTTCCAAAGGCCCAGTCCAGCATAATCTTCTTGGAGGTCATTGTTTTTCCAATCCCAGCAGGTCCTTGTAACACCACAATGTTGGGGATACAACCATCTTCATCAGGATCAAAGAGGGCCTGGATTGTGGTTGGGTAGTATTCATCAGAAGGTCTTTTCTCCATGACCTGTAGATGTCTTCTGCCTGTACTCCTTATTTCTTGTTCTTTTTCTTTTTTATTTGGGGGTCCATTTCTCATGAATAACTTGGTGTATCTTTTCCGTAAATTAATAGCCTCTCCCATACGTGAATTATATTCTTTATTCCTCTGAAGTATCCCCTTCACAGACTCTCTGTATTCTTTTGGTAATTCTTTATGAGAGAAACAAGAATATTTTATTCTTCATGCAGACACAAAATAATATGTATAAGACAGAGATGTAATTATTGTATTTCAACCATAAACCCTGAAAGGTCACTATGAAAGAAAATATCCCATGAAATACATGGATATTGTAGAAGCTTTCAAACTAATACACATCATATAAGTTGAAAGAGAACAAATGATCATCCACAAGAGTTTTCATATCAAACATAGATTTTCTACTCACCTGATAATTTGTTGTTCTGTGTCATAGTCTTCATTTTAGCTAAAAAAAATTAGGTAACTGTTTAGTCTTGACAAACCTTTGAAATGTGTAAAATAATAACAAAGATAGATATGAGTGTAGCAGATACTCACAGACACCATAATCCCAACAACCCTATGAAGATTGAAGATTTATACAAAAATTTGTAAAATCCTTAATCCCATTTACCCCTGCAGGTGATGGGTAGGGTCTTTGTTTACTGAAAGAAAATAGTGTTGGGCTGTCAGGAAAACTTTGAATTCAATATACTGTGTATAACAAACAAATCAAAAAATAATAATAAAGTCCTATAAACACCGTGGATGTGGTGTATCTGGATTTTGCAAAGGCATTTGACACAGTTCCCTACAAACGTTTACTGTACAAACTAAGGTCTGTTGGCATGGACCAAAGGGTGAGTACCTGGATTGAAAACTGGCTACAGTGGCAGGTCTAAAGGGTGGTGATAAATAGGGAGTACTCGGAATGGTCTGGTGTGGTAAGTGGGGTCCCCCAAGGATCTGTCCTGGGACCAATTCTGTTTAATTTATACATAAACGATATAGAGAATGGGATAAACAGCTCAACCTCAATATTTGCATATGATACAAAGTTAAGCAGGCCAATAACTTCTTCACAGGATGTGAAAACCTTACAAGACCTAAATAAAATAATGGGGTGGGCAGCTACATGGCAAATGAGGTTTAATATTGAAAAATGTAAAGTAATGCATTTTGGTGCTAAAAATCTGAACGCAAGTTTCTCGCTAGGGGGAGAACCTCCAGGGGAATCTAGGATGGAAAAGGACCTGGAAGTCCTAGTACATGACAGGCTCAGCAATGGCATGCAATGCCAAGCTACTGCAAGCAAAGCCAACAGAATATTGACATGCATTAAAAAGAGGATTCACTCCAGAGATAAAACGATAATTCTCCCACTCTACAAGACTCTGGTCCGGCCGAATCTTGACTATGCTGTCCAGTTCTGGGCACCAGTCCTCAGGATGGATGTGCTGGAACCTGAGAGAGTCCAGAGAAGGGCAACAAAGCTAATAAAGAGATCAAAGTATCTCAGCTATGGGAAAAGACTACAAGCATTGAACTTATTCTCTCTGGAGAGGAGACGCTTGAGAGAGATATGATAGCGATGTACAAATAACGTACTGGTGACCCTAGCATAGGGAATTTTTTTTATGTGAAACAGAATTTAAAAAGTCATGTGGCCATTCACTGAAATTGGAAGAGAAGCGGTTTAACCTTAAACTGCATAGAGGGTTCTTTACTGTCAGAGCAGTGAGGATGTGGAATTCTCTTCCACAAGCAGTGGTATCAGCAGGGAGCCTCGATAGTTTCAAAAAACTATTAGATGGGCACCTTAATGACCACAACATACAGGGGTATACATTGTGCTATTGACATAAACACAAGCACACACACACCTACACAGATTGAGCTGGATGGGCTGGTGTCTTTTTTCAACCTTACCAACTATGTAACTGTGTTTAACTATGTAAGTGTGCATGCAGCTGCTATGGACCAACCACCAAGTGATTATAATACTTCTTATCAAAACTTTAGGCTCCATTCACAGGAAAGCGTTTTTTCATGCTTTTTGCAGAAACCCAGGAACCTCCTATGGAACACATTCTCATTAATGCATTTTTGTGCCTCTGCATTTTTGAAAAGGGTCAGGGGCTTTTTTCAATGCAAAACAAGACTTTTTGGTGTTTTTGGTTCAATAGACTTCAATGGAGAAGATGCAGAAATGCATGTAGTGCGTTTTTACCACGATTTTGCCACAATTTGCGTCTTGCATTTCTAAATCTTCTCAACAAATTTTTTAAAAGAAAAAAAAAGCATAAAAAATGCAAATCACTGCAAAATTGCGGTAAAAAAACCATGGAAACACAGCAAAAAGCACTGCAGAAACGCTCAAAAGCCACATGCATAGTTGTGAATCAAGCCTGAGGCTTCATTCACACCATGGTGCTGCAATTCTGGCAGCAATTCCTAATTGCCGCAAAACGCGGGACACACTTACAATTCTTGTTACTTTCAATGTCACCCAAATCGCAGCACATTTTTACCGCAATTTGTCGGGTGACGATTGCGGCAAAATAAATATGTTTTTTACATGTAGGAGAGGAATACCAGAATTTGCCCAGACTGGAAGTGGTTAAAAGATGACAGATCCTGCATAGATGAATGGATGGCATCAGCTCTCTTTCTCTCACACCTCAGCAAGCCTCAAGCCTCACTTTCTCACGAATGGCATGCCCCAAAAGTCTCAAAAAACTCTGTTGGCCCATGGAAGACGTCCCATCAAACTAAACATGTGTAGGGCAGAGTTTAGCGGTGATGTTATCATGTCCGCCCAGAGAGTCGGCGGTCCTGCACAATATGCTCACACAGATATTTATCAGGAATTGTTAGGAAATGGTCATTATAAACAAGAACTCACCATTTTGTGCTCTTCTCTCCTGGAGGTCATTTGCAGGTCCCATCAAATCAGTCAGTGTAAAGACTTTAATCATGACATCCAGAGCCCCTTCTTCTCCATATGTGTTTATCAGAACATCCTTGGTGGTGATCCAGTCCGCATTTTCTAGTCTTCCTCTGGGAATGGGAAGTTTATCTCCAAAGGGAAAATCAGACAATTTGTTCTTAAATTTCTTGAAGTCACATCCTTTGAGATCCTCCAGAGAATATATCATAAGATCTCCTGGGGTTTGTGGGCCCTTTCCCAGGACACCTGGATCCAACCCTGCAGAGCGGACATTCAGTAACCATAAACATTCATTCTGATTGGACAGTTTCTGATGCATTACAGAAGATATGTCTGTGCTGTGAGTTGGCTGCCTCTGACTCTGGCTGATGTTTCCCCTTCATTTCCAACTTTTGGGGTGGCTCTCCCCAAGAGTTGCATGGAATAGACCAAGTATAGTCTACATATATGACTCCAAGGACCTGAGATCCTATTGGGTGGACTGGGCCTCTCATGACCAGAGTGGATGGTTAAGTATCTTCTTACTATGCTGGGCCTATTAGTGCAAGTGACTTCCATTAGCTAGCTTGTGTCTCCCTCTCTGGGCAACTACAAGTTCTACAGTTTTGAAGTTTTGCATGATTTGTGTATATAACCTTGCTGGGAGGATTTAGAGTGTTCTTACCTTGGAGTTTCCAGCCTTATTTACATGTATATGACACAGAGCTTTTGGGACTAATAAGAGGTATGAGTGAGGCCTCTATTTGGGACTGGCCTGTTATCTCAATGAGAGCCCAATGCACAGGCCTTCTATGAGTGGTCTGTTCCCTGCTTAACTACAGTTTGGAATCACACATACTGCACAAGTTCAATCCATGTGGAATGTTATTATGGACTATGTCCCCGTTTTGGGCGTCACACCTAATTAGAATCATTTTGGGTGATACACCTTATTAGAATCTAGAATATATTCCTATGATGTGTACTGGGGATAACCCTGTAATTTTTTCACAGCTGCTGGTTTTTATAATTGGGCAATTATGATTTTATCTTGGTATTTAGTATTTATGTTGTATTTATATATTTTGATACAATAATAAAACTAAAATTGTATACATGTTGAGCTGTCCCCCGAGTCTCCTATGTAGGCAGGAAAGGTCTTGGATGGGTTAAATTGTTATATTGTGCAATTAGAGGGTGAGTCTCAGCCAGGCCTTTTATTGTTTTTGTCAATGCTATAAAGATCTTATAGAAGGGCAAGGCAATTATCCCTCAATATGTATATGTACATTATCCTAAGAAGGGATTGGCTTCCCTGTGATAATCTCACATGACTGTCTCCATGATGGGAAGTTACATCCCAGATGAATGAATTTTAGCTATTATATGCAGCTAATATTAGCTGAATATTAGTTGCATACATCTAAGGGTCTAACACTATTATGAATAATCCCCATAATGTGTCTATGTTTATTTTATAGAATTGTCAGTGCCATCAAGTGGACATAATTCTGTATCTTCCTGATTAAAGTATTTAAAGGATACGTTTTACTTTTCAGAAAAAAGAATAAATTCACATTTTTTTGCAGGTAAAAAAATGTGTATTTAATATTTTTGTTGCAGGAGCCTGTAAAGCATTGCACCAGCGATCAGCAGATCACTGATGCCATGCAGGGCTCCTGCAGACCTGTCAGTGTATCTGCTTCCTCGAACCTCCTACGAGGAAGCCAGTACATGCTGATAGGAAAGATGAATGAACTACCACGACGGCGCTCACAGCACCGTGGTAATTCATTGAAAACTACAAGCTGACAGCCGCAAAGTCTGCCAGGCCTTGTAGTTACTATGTAAATGAGTGACACAGCTGGGTGGGCGGAGCCCCGAACGGGCACTTTTTTTTTACAGGCACATTTTTTTTTTTCATGTTATCAGCTAGCGGGTGGAGAAGAACACCTGCTAGCTGGCACAGTGGGGATCGGGGAGGTGCACGGGCCAGTGCATTCATAACAAGTTACATGTTACACCCCAAATATGGGTGTAACATGTTATGAAAGGTGAACTTATCCTTTAAGAAAATGCTGTATTATGGGCAATAAATAAAGTTGATGATCATAAGAAATAAACCTATTAGACATATCATGGCGATTATTCGCGACAGCTTTGCAAATGCTGACACAAAAGCAACATTTCCATACATAGACCTCCTAATATAATGAATATATAGAAATGACCATTTTTAAATATCATATTTAGTGATCATTTCATAAAAAACAAAAAAAAAAATTGAAATACTTTAAAAAAAAAATTACATCCTAAATAATGAGGAGTCTGATCACTGTAAGTTAACAACTATGATTAAACCCAAATTTCCCAGCAGTATGTACCGTGGGCCTATATTCTCTTTAGGATTATTGACAAAGGATTACCTCAACCACCTCACAAATCATCCAATTTGTGGGTAATCCAGTCATTATGAATTGCTGGGCCATCTTAGTAGATCATTTCCATCAATGCTAAATAAAATATGAAGACACAATGTGATGGTGGAGTTTATGAATGCTCCTGAACTCTTCTAATAGGTGGACTGACCAGATGTCTATAGGACATCTTACGTATCCATATTCTGTACATTTCCTGTAATCTAATTCCAATCTCTGGAGATGTAATATGGAGGGAAACATTGGAAAGTATCATAAATCATACCTTGTGAGGAGGAGGATGAGGAGAAAGAGGTCGCCATGTCATCTGGAGATGACCCAAGATGACATCACCTGGAAGGAGCACAAAGAATGGTAACCTTATTTGTAGTGCGATAAATTAAATCAATAAAGAGGATTGTGTTCCCTTAAGTGAATAACAATTGGCTTCTTGGTTCTACATTTAAAGAAGATCAGAACTGGGTGAACTTCTGTCATTTACAACCCATAACTATGAAGGTAAACCCGTACCTTTATCCTATCATTCATCTAATTGGTGTATCAGGGTCACAAAGGAATTTTACCCTGTTTAGGGTCACAATTTATGTGCTTTTTTTTGCCACCTCCACAAATCTGTGCCATTTATAGCCAAGACTCACACTAACCAACACCAAAGTCTCAGCAAGTAAGATGTATACCAGATAAGTCAAGTGATAATTCAGGTTTGGGAGTTTCCTAGGGGAAGGATGGTTAATGGTTAAGGAACAGTTATGGTAAGGGTGTTAAGTATAAAGTTGTCTTTTCTATTTTATTCCCCACATTTTCTATAAAGTACACATATTCATATGGACACACACATCCTTTCCATTCTAAATCATGTCCCACCAGTAATTGTGTTAAAGTTTGGATAGAATATGCAAGGGTACTCAGGAACCTGAAGTTGAACACTCAGGTGATATTAGGGGAGGGATACAGGGACTTGTAGTTCCCTCTTAGCTGGATACACAGAGGATATCAGGAGAGGGATGATGTGGCTTGTAATTTCCCCATGATATCCATGGATAGGTGGTGGGACTTCTAATTCCCCCATTAGATCATCAGCGGAGGGATGTTGGACACAGGGATATATAGAAAGGTACAGACTCTACTCCCTATACAGTATACATAATCTATTTATACACTATCTATACAGAGCCTACACAAAATACAGACTTCTGGTCAATTTGTAATCACAGTGCTGTGAGCATTGAGTGGAGTTTCCATTGCCAGAATATAAAACTCCACTTTGTTTAGAGTAGTCAGAAGAATGATTGGTCAGGTCTCACCTTGTTAGATCTGCCCATACATCCTCCAATCAAATTGTTCGCACTTCCCATCAACGGGGAGACCTGAAAAGCTTTATAGAAAGGTGAAGAGTCCAAACACAGGAGACTTCTGGAAGGTAAAACTAGAAACTTGCCACTGGGTACCTCTAACAAGAAGACTGGATGTTTGTGAGTGAACAAATAATGAATTTGCACTTTATTTGCAAATTATGATGTTTCTGATTCAAAAGGAGGAAGAGGGGAGGAGGGGAAGGGGATTTTTTATACTTCCTCTATCGGAGTCTGCTCTTCCCTCTGTCACTTCTTACACAACACTGCACTGGCAGGGTCCAACTTCCTCTTTGTATATAGAGAGCAGAACAAGTCTAACCCTTCCCTAAGGCTGTATGTACGTGTGTAAATTTGGACTTTTCAAATTTTGGATTTTTGAGGTGTCAATATGTTGGTAATCAAAAGAATCAACAGAGAATGTCTAAAACTAAATTTTTTTTACAATTTCAATAAAACATCATTGTATAAGAATAAAAATATTCTGCACCAAAAACACACCTAAGACTTTAAAATCGACTAATACAGTTACCGTAATTTGCTGCTGTAACAACAAAAAGATTTGTTTATCACAGAGATACGGTGTTGTAGATGTTTTAAAGAGGTGTGCTTTAAGAAGAATATATCCAATTCAAGAAGAGTTATAAAAGATTAGGGCAGGTTTCTGATAACCAGTAAATAACAAGTTTTGGTATGAATGTGTGGGAGACCCCTTTGTTGGCTTTTTTAGACAAATGTATGTTTATTGATTATCAAGAATAACCAAGGTAGACATAAACAAAAGGGCATGACCTCAAGACCCAGAAAGGTAAAATCCAGGTAGAAACCACATACAGAGTTGTTCATTAGGTAACAATATGACCGGGGTGAACCTGGAAAAATGGCAAGGTACAGACAAACTGGAGCACATCTGTGGTGGTGAAATAGAAACATCTGCTAGGCTGGATGAGTTGGCCTAATCAAAAATAAATAGAGAGAGAAGGAAAGAAAGATAAAGAGGAGAAAAGAGTAAAAATATTAGAAATAAGGTCTAAAGGGCTAAAGAGGTATTGTATAATGCACTGTGAGTCGAATGTTGGGGAAAAAAACCCTGAAGGGTAATATCCAGTACTGAACAGGTGTTATAGTTTCTAGAGAAGGTTAACCAGGAAGGCATGAAATTGAGAAGACACTTTTAACCACACCAACCAGATCTGTCTAAATTTCTCGTAAGATTTGTTGGTTTCAGCTACCAGTTCCTCCATGCGCATTATGTCATTGAGAATTTCTAAACATTCAAGAAACGAGGGTGTAGTAGAAAATTCAAGTACAGAAAGAAAAGGGGTGGGACTTTATATGTGCCTCAATGGAGTTAAATAATAATTTATAACAGTTTTTGAAAAGAATGTAGAAAAACTTTCCCATCTATGGATGGAATTTTTTTTTTAAAACATATTACAGTATGAAGAAGAGTTCAGCTTTCTGTTTCTTTGGTCTAGGGTGTACAGGTCCTGGTATAAGATGTCAGAGATATGGTCTACGGGAAACCCGCTTCGTCAGGGCCCTTATAACAGCACAAACAGCATACAAATGTTAGAAATGTCCTAAAGATGCAGAGTTACATAATTAACTACATTATAAAATGTTGTTAGATACAGTATTAATATTACATTTGCAACATATAAATAAATCTCTGTGTAGCCCCTACATCATCCTCCCTTCCATACCATGACTTCCCCTCCCTATCTTCCCACCCACCCCCAACTTTCTCTTACGCCACCCTTGAACCCTACTCGCACCATAGACAAACAGAAGCCTTATACCCTATTCAGACACATTCCTAACGTAACAATTATGTCCTACTGTCGACATACCAGGCTTGCAAGAAGACAAGATTATCTATACCTCTACCTCTTGACCATTTTCACTGCACAATCACCCACTCTCACTACATACATGCTTGCGATACAATTAATAAACACCAAATCGCCTGCCAATCGTTACGCACTCACCCGACTAAAACGGAAACAAATCCCAATTCTTCCATTTAGGACTGTTTAGTTTCCCCTAAACATACACCCTTATGGCAGCCACAGTAAATAGCTAAAAGTGTTATTAAAGTAATCAATTCCTACTTGACTTGATTCAAACCCTCTCCCGTTTCTAACACCAAATCTATACTATGCTCAGTTTTCCTGTACTGTGTTCTGTTTAGGATAATTGTTGTGTTTCTTTTATATGCTACTACCTGCTTCTGTAACTTACTCTATTATATTGGATCTTTTTACTTTCAATAAAAATCTTTATGGAAAAAAAAAAAAAAAAGAAAAACAGACAAATGGTCCTCATGTATGAAAGGGGCCTTAGGCCGGGTTCACACTGTAACCCGCTGTGGATCGCACAGGAGCGCTGTGCGTCCCTGTTCCCCACTTCAGGGACGAATCAGGGCCGATTCTATGCCTGAATTTGGCCCTGAAACAGAGCCAAAGACGCGCAGTGTTTCTGTGCAGTGCGCTCCGCAGCCGCAACGGAGATATTTGAACCGGCTCCATAGGGAGCCAGTCACATTCTCCTGCTATGCGAATTGGATGCGGAGAAAGCCGCATCTAATTCGCATAGGTGTGAACTTGGCCTCAGACATTTGTGAACATAGCCAAGAACTGCACAGACAACTAAAGTAGCATGATTTTGTCATGTCTGAGCCAGCATCTCAATCTACAAAGTGACCCTGGATGATGCCTGAACAAACACGGTGCTGTCTTTCAGGAGAGAAAGCAGATGATGGCTTTGTTAGGAGAATTACTGTGATAAGTGAAATGTAATAAATACCAGGAAATGTTACACTGACTTCACTCAGTATTCTGCACTTAGCATAAAAAATCTGACAGGTTCCCTCTAGGTCATTGTGATGACCTAAACCTTCACAATGGTTTCATCATTACCACCAATCAGTAGAGATGGGCTGAACGAGCACCTTCATTTGGTTCGCAGCAGAACTCCCGAACCGGGGAAAAGTTCTAACCTGAACGGCGAACCCCATTGAAGTCTATGGGTGCCAAACAGGAAAAATCAAAAGTCCCCATTTTAAGGGCTTTTAAGCAAGTAATTGGCCATAAAAGGGGTATGGGGGTCCGGGTACTGCCCTGGGGACATGTATCAATGCAATTTTTTTTTAACAATAGTTTTTTTCAGGAGCAGTGATTTTAATAATGCTTAAAGTGCAAGAATAAAAATGAAAAATTCCTTTAAGTATCGTGCCTGGGGGGGTTCCCTTAGTCTGCCTGTAAATTGGTGCACCTGTAGCATACAGTATATAGAACATGCCGCAGCAAAAATTACATTTCTAAAGAAAAAAATTAAAGTCAAATCACATTTAAATTGACTCGCGGTTGCAATTGCCGACACCTGGCTATGTAAAAAAAAAAAAAAAAAAAACGGCTTGGGATCAGCATACCAAAATATAAAAGAAAAAAAAATGGCGTGCCCCCCCATCCCAAAACACCTTGTCCCCATGTGTTTATTATAACTTCAAAAAAAAAACCAAACAAAAAAAACAGTTGTGAATAAATACCACCGTGTAATTTTCATTCAAAATGTGACAGCCCTAAAAGCTAAAAATTGGCCTGGGCAGGAAGGGGTAAAATTGTCTGGTATTGAAGTTGTTAAAGGAACTGGACATTTTTAGGGCACTTTCACACTGGGGCAGTGAGAATGTCGGCGGTAAAGTGCCGCTAGTTTAAGCTGCGCTTTGCCATCGTTTTAGCCTCGCTTTTCAGCCGCTAGCTGGGCGCTTTTAAAGCAGAGTTCTGTCAAATGTTTTTTTTTTTTTTTTAAAGTCAGCAGCTACAAATACTGCAGCTGCTGACTTTTAAAATATGGACACTTACCTGTCTAGGGAGCCCGCAATGTTGCCACCCGAAGCCGTTCTGTCCCTCGGCTCTCGGGAAGGAAATCAGGAAGTAAAGCCTTGCGGCTTCACAGCCTGGTTCCCTACTGCGCATGCGCGAGTCGCGCTGCGTGATCCCACCAGTCCCTGTTGTCTTCTGGGACCTGTGTGTCTCCCAGAAGACAATGGGGGGGGACGGAGGAGGCGCTGGATATGGCATAGATAGTCGCGGATACTGCGGCTATCTATGCCCAGAAGTGGGAGCAAATACCTGGATTTTACAGGTATCTGCTCTCCTGAAAGGTGCCAAATGTGACACCAGAGGGGGGGAGGATTCCGAAAAGCAAAGGTTACATTTTTGGGTGGAACTCCGCTTTAACCCCCGCTAGCAGCGAAGAAGGGGTTAATAGCGCCCGCAAAGCACTGCTGCTGCAATGGGCAGGGCGTTTTAGGAGCGGTGCATACACCATTTCTAAACCGCCCCAAAGATGCTGCTGCAGGACTTTTTTAACGTCTCACTCCTCCAGTGTGAAAGCACCTGGGCTTTCCTACTGGACTGAAAGAAGAGGCGCTTTACAGGCGCTTTGCAGGCACTGTTTTTATCGCTAAAATACCTGTAAAGCGCCTCGGTGTGAAGGTGGCCTAATTGTTTGACTGTAAGCATTTAAAAATCACTGTCCCTGCCAACTGCATTTAAAAAAATAAAATAAAATGTTTATTGATACATGTTCCCCAGAACAGTGTCCACCCCCTAGCTATGTTTTACACCCTTTTGCCTATTTGCCTAGAAAATCAGCATTTTTAATTTGACAGATTCAGCTCCCATTGATTTCATTGAGGATTGGGCTTGGCATCCAAACTACTTTGAAATCTGCCCAATCCTGCTTGAATCAAAACCAGGAGTGTTCAGCTCATCACTAGTTAGTTGTTAATGAGCCCATTTTCAGATGTCCTTCTGTTGATCTGCATTTTAGGCTACTTTCACACTGACAGCACACGCCATTAGCGCTGAAGCGCCGCTCGTTTTTGCGGTGCTTTAGCTCTGTTTTAGCTGCACTTTTGTGGTGCTTTTCGGCTGCTAGCGGGGCGGTATTTACCTTAAAAAAAGGTAAAAAGTCCAGTTTTGTGGCGCTTTCAAGGTGCTTTTAAAGCACGTTGGAAGCTCTGCCCTTTCAATGCAATGGGCAGAGGCGTTTTGGGAGCTCTAAATACAGCACTCCCAAACCGCCCCAAAGATGCTGCTTGCAGGACTTTTCCTAATGTCCCGCAAGCACACCGCCCCAGTGTGAAAGCACACACTGCATTGAATGGGAGGTGCTTGTTAGAGGCTATTTCTAGCGCTAAAACACCTGAAAACCACCCCAGTGTGAAAGGGGCCCTACTGCTGCACTAAAATGCAGATCAATGCACTGGTGGGAACTGCCCATTAATGCAATGCAACACAATGCAGGCAAACGCAGTGTTGTAGTGTGAACAGGACACATAAAAAACAATTGTTTTGGGGGTGTGTCCAAGCCGCATCTCCCTGTCACACCGGGTATCTAACGTGGCACAGAGCGCACTAGACAGCTTCTTCCAGCCCCAAAAGGGGACACTAACAGCGGGGATCACCCAGGCTATATCCCGCAGACGAAACCAAACACCGGGACCACGCAGCCTGACAGACTTCTTCACAAAAGCAGCCAGCATGCATTCTCAAGATGGCGCCAGGGAGAACGGCCACTCTCCTCCTCCACCTCACAGAGCCGGTACCTCCTCCAGCCCCAGGCGAGCTCTCTGACATGAAGGAATCACCACAGCAACAAGGCAATCCTCCAGTTTATGACATAGATAAGAGAGCAGCGGAATCCCCTGCACACTCTCAACAGAAACATCCCTCAGCTTAGAAGCATCACTGGGCAGACATCCCTGAGTCAGTGACAGGCACTCCAGCAGAGCACACAGTGCCCCTGGCTGCCTTTCCTGCATCAGACACCCCTGCATCTGAAAACACCATTAAGGCTATGCTATTATACCTCCAAGCTGGCCTGCACTCTGAGCTATGCTCTTCAGTGTCCCAACTTACGCACAGATTAGATGGCATTAAGGACCGCACAGATTACCTAGAATCACAGCTAGGAGTGATCGTAAATGCACATGACAAAATGGTGGTTGCTCATGAGGAATAGATGGACTTGATCCGTAAACTGCAGCTGAAAGTCGCAGATTTAGAGGATCGTTCTCGCCGCAATAATTTAAAAATAAGAGGAATCCCTAAAGCTGTTAAGCCACAAGATCTCATACCTTACTTGCAGCAGCTTTTCCTAAAGCTTATCCCAGATTTCACACCTAGAGATCTATTAATGGATCGAACACACAGGATTCCCAAGCCAACATATCTGCCTGACACAGTCCCTAGACATGTGCTAACAAGGATCCATTTCTATCGTATCAAAGATCACCTGCTCAGAGCAGCCAGATTCACCCATGCACTCTCCGCTTCATTTGCGAGGATAGCCCTATACCAAGACCTATCCGCAGCAACCTCAAAAATGAGAAAAGAATACACCCCCATCACTGCGATTTTGAGGGACCACAATATTGTCTAACACTGGGGTTTCCCCACCAAATTGCTAGTCACATATCAGAGCCAACAAATCACCTCCCCTAAAGATGCTCCACAACTGGGGCCTAACACCTCCTTCATCTACAAATCGGCCAAGTAATGACGTAACCTGTAATTCCTGAGAGAGATGCCATATAGCAATCACAAAACCCGCCTGATGTTTTCAAGACCACAAATTCTGCCTACACTCCCCTCAGAAAAGAGGTCTAGCTCCTCATTACCCACTTCTTCTGAGACCCGGAATGTGGACCAAAATGTCATAACTTGTTTACTTGTTTGATCCGTTTCTGGTTAACACACACCCCCTGGCACGAAGTGTGCTAAGCACACAGCCTACACTAGTTCTAACCTCAGTCCTGGTACCGTTCCTTACCCTCCCATGCACCCACAACTCTGTAGTATTTATACCTCTTTACTCTGCACCTTTCTACCGATACTTTTACTGATCAACATGTCCATCCGTATTACCACTATCAATGCAAATGGCCTTACTAGCCCATACAAAAGGTCCCAATTATGGCGAGAAGCCATCACTCAAAAAACAGACATACTATGCATCGAAGAAACGCATTTTATACAAGACAAAGCTCCCCCCTGTCAGCACTACCTCTACCCCTGTACCTATTTTGCACACAATACCAAAAAGAGGAGAGGTGTCATGATTGCCATACGAAAATCCCTATCTTTCCATCTCCGTCACTTAGAGGCTAATCCCTGTGGCAGATACCTAATTCTAGACGCTCTCTTTGACAACATACCATATGTTATTGCTAACATATATGCGCCCAACTCTCACCAAAAACAATTCTACAAAACGATAATGAATAAGCTTTCTCATTACCCAAAAGAATGCATAAACTTATACAGAGACTTTAATGACACGATTGATAACGCACTTGACTCCTCTAACCAGCGTAGACAAAGATCTATGTCCCTTTCCACACTCACACAAATGGAAGATCTTTATGATCCCTGGCGATGTTTGCATGGGACAGAAAGGGACTTTACCTTCTACTCAGCCGCACAAATATCATACTCCAGAATTCCTTTTCCTGTTAGTCAAAAGTACCCTGCAGATCAAATATAGGCCTAATAACATGGTCAGACCACGCACTGGTCACGATCACCATTTCGATCAACCGGTCCAATAAACAGTGCACCATCTGGCGCATGCACATCTCCCTTCTATCCCAGCCTAAGTGTCAGGGAAAGTTCAAGCAGGAGTTAGAGACCTACTATGCTTGCAATATGAACACTGTAACAGATAATGTACTGCTTTGGAACTCACATAAAGCCTTTATGAGAGGTGTTTTCATTAGGTTTGGGGCCCAGGAGAGACAAGTGTGAAACGAGAAATACAATCACTTTCTTGATCAGATACACAAACTTGAAAAGAAAAGAAAACCTCCCCTAGTGATGCAGACACCACCTGCTTATGTACACTCAGAGAAGAATTCCGCTCATTCCTACAAACCTCCTTTGACCACCACATCAAACGACTAAAAGTTACTTGGTATGCCTCTGACAATAGACCAGGCGCTCTTTTAGCCGGATAAATGAAGCACAAAGCTGCTTCCTCCAAGATCCCATACATGCAGACAGCCCAGGGTCGTAGAGTTAGCAACCCCGAAGACATCGCCAACTGCATTTGGGACTTCTATGCATCCCTATACAACTGGAACACCTCCACAGATACCCCTAATCCAGAAGCCACTCGTATCTCCCAGTTCCTGGATCCATTTTAAATACCCTCCCTTACGCCCGACCAATTAGCAGATCTTAATGCTCTGTTCTCAGTGTTCTCAGTGACAGAAATCCTAAAAGCGATCCACTCACTACCCTTACATAAAGCCCCAGGACCTGATGGCTTTTGTAATGAGTACTTTAAGACATACACAGACACTTTGACACAACACCTCTGTACTTCCTTTAACCGAATTATGCAGACAGGCAATATCCCGAAGGAATCCTTAGAGGCCCTCATTTTCATGATTCCAAAACCTGGTAAACCTCACAATAATTCAGCCAACTATAGACCTATATCACTCCTAAACACTGACCTTAAAATGTATGCATAGATCCTTGCCTCCCGTATATCACTTCACATCCCCTTACTAATACATCCTGACCAGCTCAGATTTATCCCAAGGTGCCATCTGACAGCACTAGGAGAATCTTGGACCTCATACAATGGGCTGAATTCCACAAAACGCCTTCTCTGCTTCTGTCTTTGGATGCAGAGAAGGCGTTTGACAGAGTCCACTGGTCCTACCTTAACTCAGTCCTACAAAAATTTGGATTTATAGGCAACATCAACACTAGTTTTATACTCACACCCATCAGCAAGGGTTTGGACGTCTGGCATGACCTCTGACCCTTTCACTATTTACAACGGCACAAGACAGGAATGTCCCCTCTCCCCATTAATATTTGCACTAGTGGTGGAACTCCATGGGCTGGGATGATAGCCCTATCCAAAATGTTTCTCTTGCCTCACGTGCTTTACCTGTTCCGAACTCTCCCAGTACCGCTACTCTCCTCTCAACTGGAAACACTCCAATGCACCATCAATAACTTTATCTGGGATGACAAACGCCTCAGAATTAAACAATCCATCATGTGCACTGAGACAACCAAAGCAGGGATGGGAGACTCTAACCTCAAGAACTACTACAAAGCAGTCCTTCTCAACCAAACCCAACACTGGTGGTCATCCTCATCTCGCCCTCTGTGGGCACAAATTGAAGATTCCGCTTTTCGCCACCCCACCAAATCTCTTCTAGCTGCCATATGGCTACAACACCAACCAACGCCATCCTTCTTAAGTACAGTAAAAGCAACTCTCAGTCTGGAGTTCAATTCATCAACAAGCTGACAGAATCTCCTTTGTCTGCGTTTGAAATAATATGATCTGATATGTCACTAGCCTCCTGGACAACAGCAGACATTACCAGAATTGGAAGCATTAAACACGAAGGGAAGCTACGCCCCTTCCAACAACTACATGAAGACTTTTTCCAATACCTAAGAGTGCGACATGCTCTGTCCTCTATCACATGGTCAGATCAACCCCTCATGACCGACCTCATACAAATCTATGACCACCCTACATCACTTCTAAAGGGATCTTCTATTTTCTACAAGGCGCTGGACTCCACACAAATCCCAGAGAAAACTTCATCGATGAAAAAATGGGAAAATACCTTGGACTTCTCAACAGACCTAACATCTTGGTACCTCACAACACGCCTCCCCCTGAAAGCCTCCAGATGTATATAGGCGGCACAAAAAATACTCCACCAATGGTACTATACGCCAACAAAAATATCCTGGTTCTGATCATCTTGCTCACCTGCTTGTTGGAGAAATTGCGGAGATATAGGATCCACTGTACATATCTGGTGGTCGTGTCCCCTGCTCCTTCCCTTCTGTCAGTCTGTCCAACATTACTGGCAACTCTACAAAAATCACCCCCCAGCTAGCATTGCTATTGCTAGGCCTGGGATTGGAAACATGGGACGTTTCTCATCATATCATCCTCACCCACATTTTAATTGCGGCCAGACTCTCCATAACAAGGAATTGGAATGACATCTCACCACCTTCATTATAACTTGTCCCCCAACTCCTCAATCAACATCTACAGATGGAACTGATTATCACCAAAGCAAACCTGACACTGCCTAAATTACAGAAAGAATGGGCCCCATGGCTCAATTACACCAATACTGACATTACTTCCTTACTTCGTTAAATACACGGCACTACTATTCATTGAATCAGATGATACTTACCTTACTTGCAGAATATAGCCTCCTCTGTGCCCAATTGCCTAAGTTCAAAGTTATCCACTTCCTCGCCATAACACTCCCTTCCCCTCCCCTATCCCCCCTACCTGTGTACCTGGACCTAAAATCTAGACTGCATAACACATTGTCATAAGAATTATGTTTGACGATGGTGCGTTTTGGCTAAGGTTGAGAACCACTGATCTAAGCAGTACGGACTCATTTACACCATGTGCAGAGTGCTGTATTTTTCTGTACATGATCAGTGGAGGTCTCTGCAGGGACATATAGGAGAAGCAATTCCTTTCCTGAGTCTTGATCACACTGCATGGCAGCGCATCGACACACAAAGTGCCACGCATGCTCAGAAGAAATTCAGAGACGGAACAGATCGGTCTGGTAAAATTAGCATTCGGAATGGATACAGCACTTTCGTCACGCTGCAATGTTTTAAATAGTTTAATACAGCGCACTCTCTTCATCTTTATAATGTGAGAAGAATGAAGTACTTTTGCTGCTCATATTCACACAGACTTCTCACAAACTTATTTCTTTATTATTTATCGGGATTCCCTCAATATATTTTGATTTGTCACATCTGACCAAATTTCTTTTTGGTTATTTTTAAATATATATATATTTTTTTATTCAAGGCTGTTTTTTTTGGGGGGGGGGTTTGTATTTTTTTCAAGGCTGTTTTTTTATTTGTGTTTTTTGTGTTTTACTCCATAATATTTGTGTGTGTGTTTTGTGTGTCAAGTTACCACAACACCATTGATGTATTGTATTATTTAATCTCAAGGAGATTGCTTGGTGTTGGTGTCCCTTGTTAATTTCACATTGTATTTTTGAAATTTACCTGAATCCTCACAAACAAACTGTCCTTTTTGAAGGAAAACACACATAGGCGAGTATAATTGAAACAAAAATTCCTTTATTAAGGGCTCAGAACCAAATAAAGAGGGAGGCAACGCTGGAGAAACAGCAGAACATGGTGAAGCCTTTGACCCCCAGGGCACACATCTTTTACAGCAAAATTGGTGGCCTGAGGAGTCCTTATCTAAGGGAGTGTAGTCTGGTCCAGAAGTCCCAGAGATCCGGAAAGCAGCAGATGACATGTATGTTCCCAGGCTGTGGTCCTACAAGAGGCTGCATATTTTGCCAGACCAGACTGAACCCAGGGCCATCACTCTCTGGTCTTCCTTCCACGCTTCCTTCCTGGCTGTGGCTCTGGTGTTGGAGATGTGGCAGGAGGAGGAGTAGGACCTGGAGGAGGAGGAGGAGGAGGAGGAGGAGGAGAAGAAGAAGGAGGAGGAAGACTATATGTGAGGTCACAAATGTGGGTAGCACATGTTATTTGGCCCCTCAAACCCTTATTGAGAGCTTCCAAAATTAGGAACTCACACAGGAGTCCTTGGCCCTCCTCCATCTGCATCATTTTGCAGGCAGTTATGCCAGGAAAGTCCTCCTCCACAGTGTGGGGGGTTCTCAGGGCCTCTGTAGCCTTCCAAAAGAGGCCTATGGTAGCCTCCTCCAGGTTACTCCTCTTCCTGGCACTTTGTCTTTGAAGGTGTAGGGGAGGGACCTGGATATCAGGCAGCCTGCTTGGCCCGGCCACCTCCTGGCTGAGAATTCCTTGTGTATGAAAAAGGGACATGGTTTTAGTTTTTGCATCATCAATCACAATCATAAATTAGTACTCCAAACTAACATCTAGTTAACATCATTGATTGGACAACCAGAAATATTTAGAAGAATGCTATACCTGGCTCAAGCTGAGCTCCTCCACATGTTGCTGCCTGGAAGGCCCAGGTTGGGTGTCAGAAGCCTCAGCTGGGGGGGAAGGAAGCGTGGAAGGAAGAGAGGAAGGTGCTGGCCTGGGTTCAGTCTGACCTGCCAGAAAATGCAGCCTGTCATAGTACTACAGCCTGGGGACATAAATGTCATCTGCAGCTCCTGATCTCTGGAAATCCTGGACCTTCTTGTGCTCGCTTAGATAAGTGCTCCTCAGGCCACAAATTAGAACCTTCAAATAGGTCATGTCTGCCGTGGGGATCACCTGCTTCACAAATTCCAACAAATGATCCAGCGCTGCCTTCCTCTTTGTTTGGTTCTTATATTTGGGGTGGTTTATCTGCCACAGACAGGGCAGCTCCCTGAACATATCTATGAAGGTTGGCATAAAGTCCTCATCTTTCAAGATATCCATTTTCACTGCAAGACACAACACAAGACAAACCCTAATGTCAGCCTATAAAGTCTTCAAAACTTGTGCAAATACAGGCCTCAATCTAGAAGCAGTATAGGCCTGATGTTAAATCTTACCTTTGCTATCACGATCGGTACCTCCGTTACTCCTTCCTCCGCTCACAGATTGTACGTACTACGCACGCGTGTTACGCTTTATAGACACTGCGCATGCGTGAAACTCCGCCCGCCCCTGACGTACTTTCTATGCTATTCCCCGCCCCTTCTCGTTCGTCGCAGTGGGGGAAGAGCACATGGTGGAGACACAGCAGGTGTCTGATAATTACACCAACGAGGAGGAGGAAAGCCCAGAGGCAGAGACGTCTGGATCCAGAAGGAGACGATATAAGGCATCAAATATGTCCTTTGGGGAGATGTTGGAGATGGTCGACATAATGAAAAGGGCCGACTATGACAGGAAGTATGGACCTTACCCCAACCCCAATGTCAGAAAGGCCAAGATCATGGCGAAAGTGGTCAAGAGTCTGCACCGGAATTTCGGGGTACGGTGATCCAAGGATCAGCTCAGGAAGCGGTGGTCGGACCTCAAATTAAGAGAGCATGAGCAGTACAGAAAGATCCGGAGAGTGCTGCAAAAAAGTAAGTAGTTGTGCTGAGTTCCGATTCTTTTTATATTTATTACGTTCGTGCTGCTCCATGTGCTTTTCTTAACTGTTCTCCATTTCTAAATGTCAACTTTCATGTTTATGGGCACATTATTCGTTCGTATCAAACATTTTTCGTGCGGCCTAGAAAAAACACCATTGTTTTGTCCATATGCATTTGCCCACATTTTTTAGGGCCTACTTGTCTGAAACTAATTTGGTTGTGTAGATGGGTTTGTTACTGGAATGAAATGCAAACTAGATTCTGTGTAAGGAGAGGACACTCAGCAGCAGTTTTCACATCTGGACGCTGGAGCACTAGTGTGGGACACAAGAAGACCCTTTTTATTAGGGGGCCCACACAGGTGCTCCAGTGTAAACTATAGGGGGGTCTCCATCTGTGAAGCTTGTACAAGACAGGTAAAGTATTCAAGCTTGAGAAAGGACAAGAAAAATGCTACATCTTGGAACTCTGCCCAAACAGACAATTGTACCCCACTTCCAAGCAATGTTTCATATTTATAGTTCTGCCATCAAATATCTGTGCGCTAAGTATACCTATTTTTATTTACATAGGGGATAAAAGACTCGGAGGACACCCCTCATCCAAGGAGACCACAGACCCCCCACCTCTGGGAGAAGGGGAAATCCACCCAAGACAAGCAGAGCAGGAGGTGGAAGACGTGGTGGAAATTGTCACCACAACAGGTGAGTGTCTGCGACCACAGGCTCAGGTAAGAAATGGATGCCGGCATATTTCTAATACATGTTGTTTTTTGGTTTCTATCTTTGTAGGTGATCGTGATGTTGTGGATCCAGATCCTTTCACCTCGGAAAGTGCACAGATCCTGATCGGGGAGATCATGAGGTGTAATAGGGACTTGGAAAACATCCCGAAAAACATCAATGATGTTCAGCAAAAAATGAAGAACATCATTGATGTTTTAGGGAGAGTTTAAAACCCCTCCAAATCACTTTGGTTTTTGGTGTGCTAAAAATAATTGTCATTTTTTGGATACATTTTAGAAAAGCCAAATTTTGAAGAGGCACAGTGTGTCAACATGTGCTATCTGCCATCATGGGAGATCAATGGACGCATTTTGGGGGTGCAACCCCTTCCTCAATAATAAAGTAGCCGTGAGGAAGGGGTTGCACCCCCAAAACACATCCCTTGATCCCCCGTGATGGCAGGTAGCACATGTTGACATTCGGAAATTTGTGTGCATCTTCCAAATTTGGCTTTTCCTGGGGTGACTTCACCCCATCTGAACGCAATATCAAACACAGTTTGTAAATACTCATGTCTGATATTGCCTTCAAGTTCTACCAAATGTGAACTTTGTAAGTTCAAGATTTGTGTCTTTCTTGTTGTTTTTAAACATGCCTGTTTTATCTTAAATGGACATTTCTACTTTTTCTAATGTGACCCCAAAAATTGTTATACAACAAACATGTTGGTTTGTTTAAAAAACCTTTTCTCAATGCACATGTGATTGTGCTGGTATTAAAAAGATTGATAATCAAGATTGTGTGGATTATTGTCTCAATGCTCCAACACTTTTGTGGTGCTCTAATTGGTGTTTTCTGTGACAATGGGTGTTATTTCCTGAGGGCAAATCCTCTTTGCACTACAAGTGCAGTTTCAAGTGCACTTGTAGTGCAAAGTGTCTTTGCCTTTAGTAAATAACACCCAACAGTGCTTTGTAAGGTTACACAATCACGCCATTTTCAGGACTCACCACATTTCTGTCAGGGTCAGCTAAAACAAACACAACCAGTAAATGTCACCAAAGATTTGATTAGTTTTTTTTATTTGAAAAAGGTTTTACACATTGTCTGGCATATTGATAGCCCCCCTAGCTGCAAAGTATTCAAGGTATCTTAGCCAGACATCACAGGCACTCAGGGGGGGCAAGCCAGGATGGCCACTTTCAAGCGCCGTCAGGGTTGGTTCATTTGGAATTGCAGCCTCAGGCCCAACTGAGCCAGAATAGTTGGCAGAATGTTGCCATAAAAAGTTGTGTAGAATACAGCACGCCAGGATTATATGATTCAGTTTATACCCCGCCATATGTATGGGTGTAAGAAATAGGTGGAACCGGCTGGCCATGATTCCAAACGTGTTCTCCACCACTCTTCTGGCTCTGGCCAGCCGGTAATTAAAAACCCTCTGGTCCGGGGTGAGGGTCCTCATCGGAAATGGCCGCATAAGATGGTCCCCCAGCGCAAATGCTTCATCCGCAACGAAGACGAATGGGAGTCCTTCCACATTGTCTCCTGGAGGTGGCAAGTCCAAGCTGCCATTCTGGAGATGCCTGTAGAACTCTGTCTGGGCGATGACTCCACCATCGGACATCCGGCCATTCTTCCCCACGTCCACATACAGGAACTCATAAGTAGCCGACACCACCGCCAACATCACAATACTATTCAACCCCTTATAATTATAATAGTACGACCCCAAGTTGGGTGGTGGGACGATGTGGACGTGTTTCCAATCAATTGCCCCTCCGCAGTTAGGAAAGTCCTACCACTGGGCAAAGTGGGAGGCCACAGTCTGCCATTCCTGTGCCGTGGAAGGAAACTGTGGAGTCAAAACAAAAAAACTAAATTAGTCATTTTGCACATAAACGGGAAAGCAGATTAGATCAAACATTCTTGGCCAACATCAAGATAACATTTATTTAAGGGAGTTTTTAAAGACCACAGTATAAGGTACACCAATCAGATTACCCCTCCCCCCCTCTCATGGGCCATTTCTAACATTATAGGGGGGGGGCTCTTGGACAGCTAACCCTCTCCACTTCATTGAGAGATGAATGCCTAAATAATGGGTATTACTCTGGCCAGCCCCTCCTTAGTTACACTATTGGCAGCCCACTGGACAGGTAAGAAGTGTCATAATACAAAGATATAAATACACATTGTACACATTTGAGCACATTTGGACATTCTGCTATTACCTAGCAAGATAATAATAGGATACAAAAACTTTAAACATTACCATTTGAAAGTATACAGGCAGGCCCTTGCACTACATGCTTTGGGGAATTCATCCATAAATCTGACCACAAAAGAGATGGGTATAGTGTGTATAGGTTTGGCAAAGTCAGCAGATAGATAATTGAGGATAGATAGAGAATTGTTATCAGCTGACTTAGCAGTTGGGGGAAGGGAGGGTTCCAAATGATTTGGGGACCCCCCAAAAAAGCCTCTGGCACTCTGCCTGAATTTAAAACACAAATTACATTTAAAAACATTTTAGGGGGTGTTTGGGGTAAAGCACTACTATGGAGCTGACAAAATACATTGTTAATTGAGTAGATGAGGTGGATATAGGGCCAGGAGACCATGCTGGGGAGGTAAGTGAAGGCAAATATGTATGAAGGACAAAAAAAATAATTACATAAAAATCCAGCATGCATGAGGACAAAGGGGACATTCACAGCATATTCCAATCATGGTAATTAGGGAATGAGGAAAGAAATACAATATATTAGCAAACATTAAATACAATAAAATGTGATGTTAAAGGATAAAAATCTTACCTTAATATACTCCTTCTGCAGGACCTGGATGATGGCAGAACAGGTCTCTGGGATAATGATCCCCAGAGCCTTGGGGGAAATGCCTGTCGAGAACTTCAAGTCCTGCAGGCTTCTCCCCGTCGCCAAGTACCGCAGGGTGGCGACGAGCCTCTGCTCCGGAGTGATGGCTTGCCTCATGCAGGTATCCTGCCTGCTGATATAGGGGGTCAGCGAAGCCAACAAACGGTGAAATACAGGGTCTGTCATCTGGAGAAAGTATCTGAAATCATCAGGATTATTCTCACGGATCTCACGGAGCAAAGGCATATATGACAGAACTGGTCACGCTGAAGCAACCAATTTTTGGTCCATGAACTCCTCCCCACCCTGTTCATGGACTGGACTTGTGTCAAGGTCAGGACCCCAACACCAAGCCCCCGCACAGCACGAACTCTATGAGGAGTACGTATATGCAACATGGCTAGAAAAAGGTCGGCTGCTCAGACAGAAGTAACAGAACGCACTGAAGAACAGAAAGGCCTGTGAAGAGCGACCTGAAAAACAGTAACGAACGAACAAGAACACAATGACTGAGTCACGCGTAGCTTGCTGCATGCATTGAAGAGCAGATACAAACCCACAAGCACAAACTGAACAGCAGAAAACGATCTGAAAATCACGAGTCTGAAAAAGCGCGAATTGTCTTTCACCAAACTTTTACTAACACGAGATTAGCAAAAGGAGCCCAAAGGGTAGCGCGCTTGGTTCTGAAATGGCCTTTTCTAGTCTCGTCGTACGTGGTGTACGTCACTGCGTTCTTGGCAAGCGGAAATTCCGACAACTTTGTGCGACCGTGTGTACGCAAAACAAGTTTGAGCCAACATCCGTCGGAAAAAATCCATGGATTTTGTTGTCGGAATGTCCGATCAATGTCCGATCGTGTGTACGGGGCATTATGCCGCGTACATACGATTGCACATTACGTCAACAAAATCCATGTTTTTTTTGACAGCTGTTAGCTCTAACTTGCCTTGCATACACATGGTCACACAAATCTTGTCAGAAATTCCGATCGTCAAGAACGCAGTGACGTACAACACGTATAATGACAAGCCGAGAAAAATGAAGTTCAATAGCCAGTGCGGCTCTTCTGCTTGATTCCGAGCATGCGTGGAATTTTGTGCATCGGAATTGTGTACACACAATTGGAATTTCTGACAACGCATTTTGTTATCGGAAAATTTGAGATCCAGATCTCAAATTTCGTTTGTCGGAAACTCAGACGAAAAATGTCCGATGGAGCCTACACACTGTCGGAATTTCTGACAACAAGCTCCCATCAAACATTTCCTGTCGGAAAATCAGACCGTGTGTATGCGGCATTAGGGTCTTGTCTGCCTGTACAGGATGTACAGGTGTTCTGTGTATCCTCATGCAGGCAATCCTATTCATTTCACATTGTCTGCATTCATGGCTGCACACCCACACCCACATTGATGTCACACATGGATGTCACACTGGGAGCAACAGCTTTGTCCCAGTTTTTGTAAATGGGAATGCCTGCATGGGGAATACAAAGAACACCTATATATTCCTGTTAAGGCAAACGCGGCTCTCACACTGATGTACGCCCCATGTGAACAAGGCCATAGACTTTAATTGGTATTCCTGAAAACACTTGAATCAAGTGATTTTTTTTTCTTTATGTGTATTTCATGAATATTTTTAACCTGTAAGAACTGTTCCTCCCCCCTGGGGCTTTCCATTGGCTAAAACAAAAACAACTGAAGCTGGAATATATATGTAAAATGCTTGTATACCTGTGCAAAAATGCTCAAACAAAAAACATCTAAAAAACGCTCTGCAGAGTAGTGACTGCAGCCTATGGCCTTACATAGATTAGCAGTTGAGGGGCATTAAAAATACATGGTTAAGCCACGGTTTTAGTGCCCCTCTTGAGCTGCAATGGCAGGCGACGGGGTGTTTTACATGTCACAGGCACGCAGATAAGCGTCTATCCAGTAGTCATTTCCTTTGCAAAGTGTTGCAGATCGTTTCTCTGTGTTTGTGACAGAGTGCATGTCATTGAAATTACTCACAGTTATCTTTATAAGTTCTCAATAGCGATCAAAGAAGTTTAAGGAACCTTTATGGTAGTAGTTCTGGAGCGGTCCGTCTTCTTTAGGAGGAGTAGTCATTACCTGGTTTTCTACCTGATAAACTCAAGGTAAGAAAGAAAAAGTTTAGTTGTGAAACAAAGTAGAAAAAATTAGTGAGAACAATCCTCGTATAACTGTTCTTAGTGGGATGGTTCCCTCTGGTGGAGGGAAAAATAAATTGCAGTGACAACTTTGTCGGTAGTCTTTCTTGAGCAATATATTAAGGCGGTGGTGCCATCTAGTGGTTAGAAAAAGGAATTGTCAACTTTGAAACTTTTTTGTTTACAAACTTTTTTATTTGGTACAAAGAAATAGTACAAAAAGCTTATTGACATATGTCATAAAATGTACAATCAAAGTAATTTCTACAAAAAGGAATAACAATATATATTAAACGGTTCTTGAATGGAGTATAAATTTATATATACATATAGCAATTCCTATTATACATTAAACTCTATATTCATATAATACTCTTCAGTGAACTTCAGTATTTGGTAGAATTATTCGGGGTTAAAGAAGAGATTAGCATGGTTAAACCATGGGTCCCATTTCTTTGTGTAGAATTGGTTAGTGTTTTGTAGTGTGTGGAATATTTTTTCCATTAAATTAATATTGTTAATTCTGCTTTTCAAATGTGAAAGAGGAACTGTGGGGGATTTCCAATGGTATGCTATCAACCAGTGTACAGCAGCACATATTGTGTGGATCAATCTCATATTATGTATGGAGAGACCGATGATAGGGGAAAATAGGAGACAGTTATATTTAGTGAGGTTTATGTTGCTATTTGACATTTTGGAGGCAAATTTTTCCAGTTGTTTCCATATCTGAGTAACTCTATCAAAATCCCAGAAGATATGAGAAAAGGATCCTGCTGAATTGCAACCTCTGAAACATGTATGAGGGGTGTCAGGGAAAATAGCATGAATTTTAACTGGAGTATAATACCACCTTGTAAAAAGTTTGATTGCAGTTTCTTTGATCGTAATTGATCTTGTGCATTTGTGTAAATTAATGATACATTTGTCCCAATTTTCCATTGTAAATGAGAAATCACATTCTTGTTCCCACTTGAGCATATAGGGAAGTTTGGATTGTTCTGCATTATTGACTAGATTAGAGTAGATTTCAGATATAAGGCCTGCTCTCCTAGGTGTTTTTAGACAAATGTTTTCAAAAAATGATGGTGGGAGTGAGTTTACTGTTTGGAAATATGTACTAAAAAAATGTCTGATTTGGAGAAATTTATTAAACTCACTATTGGGGATCTGATGTCTAGATTTCAATGAAGAGAATGAAGTGAAGTTGTTGTTTTCTAAAAAATTATAGAGGGATATTAGGTTATTATTTGTCCACCATGAAAAGTCTCCTCTCTCATTTGAGGAAAGGGGGAATTTTGGGTCACCAATAAAAGATGCAAGTCTAGGTGTGTTAGAGGTTAAGTTATATTTTTTGTTATGTAGTTTCCATAATTGATATGAATGTGAGACTAATTGATTAAGGTTGTCTAGGTTGTGAGTTGATACTTTATTACCCCATAATATACTTGAGATAGAATATGGTTGGATGGAATCTTTTTCAAATCTAACCCATGGGACTTTGGGGCTGGGAATGTGCCATTGTGCAATTTGTGACCTCTGGCGGCTAGGTAATAAAGCCAGAAGTCTGGGAGACCCAGACCACCGTTTTTATGTGGATTGTGTAATACTGATCTAGATAGACGTGGGTGGGAGTCTGACCAGATAAATTTATTGATTTCTGTTTGGAATTTAGTAATTGTTACTTTATTTAATCTGATTGGGAGAGCTCTAAATAGGTATAAAATTTTTGGTAAGATTGTCATCTTAATCGCTGTAATTCGGCCAAGGAACAATATTTTAAAAGATTTCCATAATTTGAGCATCAATCTCATTTTTTGTATTAATGGGGTGTAGTTTTTTAAGGAAAGGTCATTAATATTTGGTGTAAGAAATATACCAAGATAAGGGAGAGAATCCATTGACCATGAGAAATTAAATGTGGAACGTAAGGAGTCTAATTGGGATGATGGGATGTTAATTGGCATACCTATAAATTTGGTGACATTCACTGTTAGGCCAGATAGTGAGGCAAATGTTTTAAGAGTGTGTAGTAAATTTGGTAAAGCAATATTGGGTTGTGTGAGGAATAATACCATGTCGTCCGCATACATACTCAATTTATAGGTATTATTGTTAGAGTTATAACCTTTTATATCTGGGTTGTGCAGTATTGCTGTAGCTAAGGGTTCAAGCGCTAATGCGAATAATAAGGGAGATAGGGGACAACCCTGTCTTGTTCCTCTGCCTAGTCTGAAAAAGTCTAAATTACAGCCTAGTAATCTAATCCTAGTAGATGGGTTATGATAAAGAGCGTGAAAGGCGTGGAGAAATTCTCCTAAGAAGCTGTATCTTTTCAGAACTAAGTCAAGGAAATCCCAGGATACACTATCGAATGCTTTATTGATATCGAGACTAAGAAGTAAAACAGATTTGGATTTGATATTTGCGTCTTGTATTATGTTAGTGGCTAATCTAATGTTGTCTGTAATTTGTCTACCAGGTATGAACCCTGATTGGTAGGGGGAGATTAGTGAGGGAATTATTAATGCAAGTCTATTGGATAATAATCTACAGAATATCTTAAGGTCATTGTTTATTACAGAAATTGGTCTGTAGTTTTGTGGCAATGTATGGTCTTTGTTTGGTTTTGGGATAAGAGACATATTTGCAAGAAGCATTTCTTCTGGGAACTGTTCTCCTTTAAGAATCTTGTTATATAATTTTGCTAAATTTGGTGTTAATAATTGTTGATATTGTTTATAATAGAATGAGGTGAAACCATCTGGGCCCAGGGCTGAGTTTTTTTTAAGGGATTTTATTATATAATGTATTTCTTCCTCTGTGCATGGGGCGTTTAAAGCATCTATTTGTGTTTGGGTTAGCTTTGGAAATGGGATTTTCTCCAACCAGGACATTGCTGTGGGCGGGATCGATGATTTAGGAGCTGAAAGTAGGTCAGAGTAGAATTTTTTTAAAGATAGATAATATTTCTTGGGGATGAGTGGCTAGTTGGTTTGAGTTATTTTTTAGTTTATATACATGGTTGAGCTTGCGGGCAAACATTGACGAGTATGCATTACTTGACAGGAGAAATTTTGCTTTTGACCATCTAAGGGACTTTTCCGCTTTATATGTGAGTAATGAGTCTAATTCATTGCGTTTTTGGGATATTAATGAATATATGTTTGGGTCGTGCGTGTTGGTATAAATTTTGTATAGGTTGTGAAGATCTTTAGTAAGGGTATGGATTTTTTCCCATTTTAGTTTATTACATCTTGCTGCTCTTTTGATGAGAAGGCCTCTCAAAACAGCCTTATGTGCTAACCATAATGAAGTTGGAGAGATCTCTGGGGTGGAATTTAGATTGAAATAGTCTTTTATTTCTAAAGCAATCTCCTGGTTGTGTATGGGGTCTGTTAGAATTGATTCATTAATTCTCTACGAATATGGAGTAGAAGTGAGGCCTATAAATTGAGTATTAAACGTTGTGATTTGATGGTCTGACCAAGCACACGGGTGTATTGAGGCGTCGTGGGAGCTGGCAAGGATTATTGGAGTGCAAAAGATGTAATCGATACGTGAGTATGAATCGTGTGGGTGAGAGTAATAGGTATACTCACGAGCACCTAAATTCAATGATCTCCACGTATCGATTAGTTGTAGACTATTTATGTGCGTTATAGTTGTTTTTGAGAAAGTTTTGGAGTTTTGATTTTGTTTGCTGCGGTCTAAGTTAGGTTGGTAGGCCGAGTTAAAATCACCACCCAAAATAATATGTGGTGAGTAGTGTTGTTGTAGTATATTAAAGAAATTTGTGAAAAAAGTAGTTTGTGAATCATTTGGTGCATATACGTTAGCAATCGTTAGTTCTCTACCGGATAACATTCCTTTTATGATGATGTACCTACTATCTTGATCTTTATAAACCTGTTGAACCTCCAATGGAAAAGAATGGTGGATAAAAATGGCCACACCTTTAGTTTTGGAGGTGAATGTGGTATAAAAGGATTGATTAAAAGCTTTATGGAAATATGTGGGGTGTCCATCTTTCATGAAATGTGTTTCTTGTAACAATAATACTTTGGCATTTAGTTTTTTATATTGCAAGAATGCTTTTTTCCTCTTATGTGGTGAATTAAATCCTTGGACGTTTTGAGATAAGATTGTTATAGTCATGTGGTTGGAAACAAATTTGGGGGCTCATCAGGAAGTAATAAGATTTGATAAAATAAGGGAGATATGGTGTATAATTGATGAATTGTAATAGGGATAGATACTGTAAAATAGGCGTACAAGGATTTAATCCAGTGAATAATCTTTACAATCAAGTGCAGCTTGAGGCATAACAAAAAAATTGTACCATAATTTTTCTGTATAGTGTCTAAGAGTAACATAACATTAATTAAGAGTAAACAAAGTTTGTAGTGAACAAACTGTATGGGGTTGGAAAGAAAATCATTTTCCAACCGACCGAGAAAGTTAAATCGAACCATAGAATTTAAACTCAGTCTTTGAGTATATGAGACAAAATTTTTGCGTCTAACAAGAGTTAACATTAATAAGAACATAAAAAGATATATGAATAATCTTTTAGGAAAAACAGAACACATTTCTCTAATGAGAGAATATGTAGAGACTGAGAGGGGATCAATCATGTCGGCATAGGCGGGACGCCACCTCCAATGTCATAGAAAAGTATAACTGTGCAGCTTATGTCTAGTATTCTAGAGCTTAAAGACGGTGTAAATGTATCTATTATTGATACCTGAGGGAAAGGGAGCTAAGGAAGAAAAAAACAAAAAAAAAAAACAAAAAAAAACCTAGGAATAGATCCAAAAATCAAGTGATGTTGAAGAACACACACATATAGATCAAACTTTAGATCTACTGTACGGTTGTATACTAAAACATAATGAATAGTATGCATTACTACTACCATACCGGAGAATGAAGCGTGTAATAGTAGTATTAACTGTTATATCCAATAGGTATATTGATCTACTAAAGGTCCGGCCAAATTGTTGGTTAGTATAAGAGATGCAAACCATGTTGCTGCATGGGCACATGTCTAGTGAGGATTGTGAGAAGCATACCTGTAAGAGAGCAAAAAGTGCCTATGGTATGGTTCTTTTAATTGGTATGTCTTTCTAATATATGACATAATATGGCAGTGTTGTGGTATGGTATAATATATAACAAAACTGCATTGAGACTAATAAAAGCCTGTGTAGAGAAAGATATTTAAGGCTTGTAGTGCCATGTAGCAACTGTAGATGTCAGTGTAGTGCCATTATTCAGATGAGCTTAGAAAGTCCATCTGAATATGCTTGCCTTATTATGAAGACATACATTGAATTAATACTGAATTACCATTAGTTACTCATAGATGTATGTGATTGCAAGGTCTCGATAATTAGTAAGGTTGAGTAGACACATACCAGTTATGTAATAAACTGTAAATAATACTGAAATATATATATTAAAAAAAAAAATTAAATAGAATTAAATAAAATAAAATAATATAATATGGAGTTTGCAAAAATACGTAAAAATGCATGTGTCAAAATTCCCACATCTGCATAAATATAGTGGCAGATGCACAATGACTTATAATAAGCAGTGTATTGAGGAAGTAGAAAAAAAAACACAAAAAAACTCCAGAAAAAAAATAAAAAAATAAAAATTAAAAATTAAAAAAATTGTCTTCCTGTTAAAGCTTTATGAGAGAATGAAAAGGGGAACTAAAAATTTTTAGTAGCTCTTCTCTAGCTCCATTGAGCGGGATCGTGTCTGTATCTGCGTCTGTTTCCACGTGAAGCCGGGGTGTTCCAGATAGGCGCCGGGCTGTTTGTAGAGGGAGTACGTGGGAGGTTGCTGGGGTTTAGAAGACCTAATTTTATCAGGATGTCTTGACCTTCGGTGATGTTGGTGGCTACGTAGGTGGTACCGTTATGAGGAATTATTAATTTAAAGGGGAAACCACATCTGTAGCGGATCCTTGCTGTAGAGAGAACTGAGGTGATTTCTTTCATTTCTCTGCGTCTATCAAGCGTTGCCTGCGAGATGTCTGGATAAATCTGTAGCTGAACTCCATCTAACGTGATGTTTCTGGTGCTCCGTGCGGCACGCATTATTTCTTCTTTAATTAGGAAATATTTCATACAAAGTACAATATCTCTGGGGGGTTATCAGGCGGAGGTTAAGCTCTAAGTGCACGATGTATGCGGTCACATTTGAAGGTTTCGGGGTTTTGCTCTGGTAATAGAGACTGGAATAATTTTGTGGAGTATGCGATTAAATCTGTGACAGATTCTGGAGCTCCTCTTATTCTAAGATTGTTCCTTCTGTTTCTATTGTCCAAATCCTCCACGTGTGCTTGCAACTGGGAAAAAGCTGATGAAAGAGATTCATGTTCTCTGGAGAGATCATTATAAGCAATTGATAGTTCATCATGCTTATTTTCTAGCAGGTCAGTACATGTTCCTATTGCTGCTATTTCCTGGGATAAGGTACACGTGAATTTCTGTATCTCTGTTTGGAATTTAGTGAGCAGTTTAGAGTACAAAGCTTCTAAGCTGTTGTCCAAATCTGATTTAGATAAGGGAGTGTACTCACTGCTTTTTGAAGATCCTGTGTCCGTCTGTTGTAGTTCTTTAGCAGGGGGATGGGCGGCAGATGATGTAGGCAGGGTGCCAGCGCCATATTTAGCCATGCTTTTCTCCTTTGATCTGAGCAGATAGTGAGTGAGAGAGTTCTGTTGGCTTTTCTGTCTCTTTTTCTGAGAGTTCGGCATGCACAGATGATAGTCCGAGGGGTTAACTTACTTTCAGGCAGTTTTTATGAGTTTATGACTCCATTTAAGTGGCTTTAAGCCCTGAAGGAGCTCTGATTAGAAGCAGCCACTCCGTCCCATGCCGCACATGCGCCCTCATCAACTTTGAAACATTTACATTTTTAAGCAGCACATCCATTAAGGATGAGCTCTGGCGTGTTCGCACTCTCCAAGTGCATAGCCCGCCAGGAAGTCGGCACGGCGCTGCGCTAATCACAGGCAGTGAGACATTTCCCGATCTCTGCAGCTGCACATTGGGAAATGTCTCACTGCCTGTGATTAGCGCAGCGCCGTGCCGACTTCCTGGCGGGCTCTGCACGTGGAGTGTGCGAACACGCCGGAGCTCATCCTTAACATCCATTTTATTTGTGAGTGGTTAAAATGGTGTTTGCATAGTTTTGTTAACAGATCAATCAACATGTAATAACATCCAGGATATCAGTTTGATGGTGAGTAGAGAGTCTTGGGGTTTATCTGGGACCACTCATGCCAGGGTTTTTGGAAGCAGGGGAATTGTGATTCATCTGTTTGTATTTCTGCGATGTTTCCCAGGTTGGTAAGGTGATTTTGTATTGAAAATGCCTTGTAGAAAAGGGGTGTTATTGATGGCTGGAGGTATGCGGAACTCTTCATACCATTCTGGCAGCACTACTGGGGCTATCTGCACATCCTCGTAGAATTTCTGAAAATCCTCAGGGACCCTGAGCATGTGTTGCCTGCCATTATGGTGAACTTGTAATGCAGAATTTCCATCTGTAATTGATTTTTTTTCTCCTTCAGGATTTCAAGTAATGGTCTTAAAGCTCTCCTGTTTTTCAGTGTAATTGGGGATAAATCCTGGAACAATTGGACATCTATGCCGTTAAATGTGGCTTGTTTGTTTATTCTGACTTTTTTCAGGATTTCTTCTTTTAAACAGAAATTAGGGAGGCAGCAGATTATGTCTCTTGGCGGGTTGTTATCTGGTGCTCTGGGTCTGAGGGCCCTGTACGCTCTATCGTATTCAATAGGGGAATCTTCAGGTCTGGAGGAGAGGGCTGGTTTTATTTGCTCAGGGGTTACAGACTCTGGGACACCCCTCACTCTGATATTGTGTCTCCTTCCTCTATTGTCCAGATCCTCGATCTGTCTATTCATGTTAATGAGGTGTTGTGAGTGAGTAGTAGTGATGTCATCCAGTCTGAGAAGGGCCCTGCCTCTCCTCTTCCCTGCTCTCTCATTGATCGCCA
The DNA here is from genome assembly GCF_042186555.1 of Aquarana catesbeiana. Lineage (NCBI taxonomy): Eukaryota > Metazoa > Chordata > Amphibia > Anura > Ranidae > Aquarana > Aquarana catesbeiana. The sequence continues at coordinate 38,903,622 of NC_133327.1, forward strand.
TCAGCTCTGACATTCTAAGTAACTCAGTTTTTATGTCAGTAATGGCAGCAGAGAATGAGTTTTTTATATCTGCAGCAATCTCAGTCATAGTGGAATAAATCAGGGGGGATCGGTAGCAGGGTTACCTCTGGAGTCTTCAGAAGCAGGCAGGGAGATCTCATCATCCTCCATTTCCTCAGCGCCCATCATCCTATGAGTCGGCGCCATCTTGGAGCTGCTCTCCTCACCACTGTAACGGTATTTATTACATTTTGCCTGCGATGTTTTGTTCCTCGGGGTCCCCAACGAGTGCAGGGTTCTGTTGTGCATTCCCCTCTTTATCAGGGAGGACAAAGTCTTTTTGCTTCGGTCAAAAAGAGCTTCCTGGGCCTCACGGAATGGCGGAGCTCCTTCATTCAGCGTCCATCCACGCTGCGCGCCAAGCCACGCCCCCGATAAGCATCTATCTAATATGATATGATTGGCGGGTGACACACATATCTATATGTATTATATAATACCTTAAGAGAACAGTGGATGAGTTTATAGGTCTCATTCACACGGGCATACGACAGAGTATACCCGTGTGAGGGCCGTGTTTCATGCATCCCTGTGAAGGCAGTCCCATTCATTTTAATTGGGATGCAGCAGAGACACAGACACAGCCCTGCTCCCAATCCTAAGCTGTTTCTGCACTCACTGTCCACATTTGGGACTGCACACCCACATGGATGTCAGGTTGGGAGCAGCTGCTGTGTCTGTGCAGGAGCTATCGGTATAGTATGCCCAGGGGAATGAGGCCTTAGCTGGACCAGACCACCTGGTAAATGCCAGACCACCTCGTTGAAGGCCAAACAGGTGACCCCATTAGGCAAAAACATTTTTCATGCGCTAGTGCCAGGGGCTAACCTAAGGCCTCAGGGTTTATACCAGACATTTTGTCCTGCCAGGTATAGTTGCCTTAGCTAATTGTTAGGGATCACTGCACTTCTCTCTTCTGTCACTAGATGGCCAGGTATCTGGTGACATTAGATAAGACAAGGGCATTGCAAGGACAGATTAGGAATAGATAGGTTACCTCAGCCAATGGGCAGGGATTTTCTTGAGTCACTTGGCCTGCTGGGAGAGCCTATTTAATGGGTGAGGTCAGGTGATCAGCAGTCTGTGCCATTTGGACGGCTGTTTGGGTGGACGTGTGTTGTGCTCTCCGGGGCCTATCCCAGGCATATCTGGCTGCTAGGCTGTCCAGAAGCAAGAGAGCAGCGTAGGATTTGTACTGTGGCTTGCAGCCCAACCAGAAGTGGCGGTTCTGCTGGCCGGAGAACCTGTCATGGTTGGAGGTAGAGGGGAAGCTGTCGCCACTAAGGGACCAACCACCTTGTTACCAGAGACCACAGTGAGCATCTGAAGAAAGTACCGGAGCAGTATTCTCACCAAATGGGGACGGTGAGGAACCGGGAAACTTTATCAGATGCCAAGCCAGGGACCCAGCCAGTGGGGTGACACTTGAGGAGTATTTGGAGTGCCAAGCCAGGGACCCAGCAGGGAAGCAGGGAGACGCTTGAGGAATATACTAAAGTAAGAAGATTAGAAGAGCTCACAAGATTCAGAGGCAGTGAATCAGCAAGTCTAGTGAGAGAGACTGAGATCTCAGTGGGTTGAGAATCTACAAGAAGTGATTGTATAAAAGTAAAGGAGTTTGTTAAAACCTGTGTTAACAACTGTTCTAAGACTGTTGCCATAGAAGACAGCGCTCCTATACAGGCAGATGTGGTGTCTTGCTGGATGCCTTTCCCTGCATGCCTGTCTACCTGCAGAAGTCTTGGAGTCTGCTAATTGACATTGCAACTTTCTAAGGGTGTCTTGGCCCTAAACCCTCTCTCCCACTGTTCTGTTTAAGAAAATAAATCTCTTTGCATTCAAGAAGTGTCTGGCGCCCATGAATCTACCTTACATTATACCCACTATGTCTTGCAACCCACCCTATACAGAAGGATGTCATCTGTCCTTGGCTCTGGAGGTTCTCATTAGACTAAAGGAGGCCTGGGACCTTGTTGCATATATATATATATATATTTTTTTTTCTTTGAAATGCAGAAGTAAGGGGCTTGTTCACATGGGGGGGGATGAATGTGTAGAGTTTACCCACATGGAGATGCACAAGTGTTCCATACATCCCCATGCAGGCCCATTGATGTCAATTGGGACACAGACACTGCTCCACAGGCTTATACTTTAGTGCACCTCATGGGAACGAGGCCTTATGCTATTTCTTACCTACAGTTTCTTGATAGGGAAAAGGGATCCACTTAGTCATCATGTGGCAGCACTGCCCTATCCTCTGAAAACTATCCATATTCAGAACATTTTTCAGAGGCATTAAAGAGACGATATGTCACAACACCGCATCGCAGCCATGAGCATTGCACACAGTTGCAGCACCTCCCTATTTGCTGATGTAGCACCCTCTAGTGTGTGCTTCTACTATAGAGTAGCTAAATTATAGTCTGGCCCAGGGATAAACCTGAGTCAATACATCTGGGTCAGGGTTATTAGAGGCCAGGGCTGGACGACTCATCCTGGCACAACTTTGGTGGCTCTTTGGTGACTTCCCCTGTTTCTAGAATGTTGGAGAACATTCTAGAAGATAGCGGGCAGAGGCTGGGAGTTGAATATTTATGGACCCTCAGCCAACCCCCAGGAGTGGGCCTTGCAGAGGACTGAGGAGCCCATAAATAGGAATGCCAGCAGAGGAGTCGGGTGGAAGATGGAGAAGCAGTGCTGAGGGAGACTGTCGGTGGCCCTTGATGGACTCCTGCTGGGGAGGGGTTTTACCTCAGGAGGCTGGCCTTGAATGATCCTACCATAGGAGACAGTTGGAGGGGTTCAAGCCAGAGAGGCAGCAGAGAGATCAAGGAGAGACAGCGAGTAGATCAGCACGGTGCAGGGACAGACAATGAGAGAGACAACCAGCTGTAGCAATGCTCTCTTGAAAACAGCAGTATGCCAAGTCTCCGTCCAACCTTGCCCTGGGAATCTTCATGTGTGTGTCAGTAAGGAAGACTGGGAAGAGGGGTCAGCCAGGTGGGCTAGCATTTCTGCAGCAGTGGAACTGGGTTCAGTGTCTACAGAGAAGCAGAAGGTGATGAAAGGTGCTGTTCACTCCACATGTACTACTTTACAAAAAGGGACGGCAAGTTCCTAGCCTGTAATGGGCTGTTGCAGAGCTAACAAGTGCTGTGTGACTGGCTGTGCAGCAGTGGAGAACCCAGACATCAGTGACTCCTGGGTAGTAGTTCTACACTTGATTGCGTGGTGTCCACATGCTGTGGCCATGATGCTTTGGTAGGCTGTTATGACCTAACTCCCACACATACGCACAGGAATTCATACCTCCCAACTTTTTGAAATGGGAACGAGGGACACCTATTAGCAAAAACATGCTGCATGGGACACACCCCCTGCCACGCCCTCTTAAAGGTGAATTATCCCAAAAAAAAAAGATTAGCTAAACCCTCAAGTGCTTTTTTTAACCACTGCTATTCCTTTATACTGGCTTTTGAAATTTACAAATGCAGCAATGTATAAATTGGATAAAAGGTTTAGTACTGGGAAACACATTTTGAAATACATATAGTGCATTTTCTATACACCTATATAGATCAGACCAAAACGAGGGACAAATCAGGAGGACAGAGGGACTTTGTTCCAAATCAGGGACAGTCCCTCTAAATCAGGGACAGTCGGAAGCTATGGGAGTTACTTTGTCTTGGCACAGAGTCATACAGTGAATATACTCTGTGCTGCACATGCGTGGCTCAGTGTACACAAATGCTGACAGGCAGGAAGATGCAATTATTCCACCTGTCTGCCAGTCTTTTTTTTTTACTTTCAATTTTTGGCTCATTCACATTCTGTGTGGTGACCTGCATTTTCCTGCAATTGGATAAGTCAATGTTTCTATGTGCGCGGTTTACACCACAATGCTGGTGTGATGTGCAGTGCATTGCAGAAGGGTGAACTGCATGTCATCTCACAGCAGAGAAATACACTGAAACCCGCATCACACTGCTCCTAGCTGGAGCCAGCCTTGTACCAGCCTGAATGGTAAAACACTGCATTTTACTATGCAAGAATAGGCATGTTACCTAAATAGGATCCTTCACCCACAAATAGCACTCCCTCTCTTCTGCCTATTCCACCTCCTTCTAAGACCTCTTTCACACGGGGGCCGTGGCCACATTTTCCGGTAAAGCGCCGCTCGTTTTAGCAGTGCTTTAACACTGTTTAAGCAGTCCTTTTCGGCCGATAGCAGGGTGCTTTTAACCCCAAAGAAGGAGTTGCAAAACTCCCGTGTTGCGACGCTTCCGAAATCGCTTTTCATGTGTTTCGAAAGCGCTGCCCATTCATCCCAATGGGCAGGCCATTTTGGAAGCGCTAAATACAGCGCTCCTAACCTTCCCCAAAGGTGCTGCTTGCAGGACTTTTCAGAACGTCCCGCAAGCGCACCGTCTGAGTGTAAATCAACACTGGAATAAATGTGAGGCGGTTTTCAGGCGCTTAGCAGAGGCCATTTCCAGCACTAAAGTGCCTGAAAACCACCCCAGTGTGAAAGTTGTCTAAAGCCTAGTACACACTTTGAGAAAATCGGTCGAATGATCGTACAATTTTTAATGAAGGTGCGTATTATGATGTAAATGAGAATATTAACTTGTACGAAAATGTTCAAATGACAGTGGAAAATGTAGCTACATACTAGCATCTTCTGGGTCATTCTTTGCTTCCAATCATGTGCAGCATTTTATATTTGATTATTTTAGTATGATTACTGTACACAATAAATGAAAATCGGATGCTGTGTTCACTTCGGCTATTGAAAGCACTATACTAACGAACAGATAATGGACCGATCGCTCCTCTTAAGGAAATTTTTGTCTGATTAAAAAAGTAACCACTTCCCGCCCGGCCTATAGCAGATTGGCATCCAGGAAGTGGTTCTGTTATCCTGACTGGGGGGGTCATACGACGTCCAGCAGGATAACATGCCGGTGAGCCCCCGGGGGGGCGCGCAGTGCGGCGATCGCAAGTGTGACGTGTCAGTGTGACATTCCGCATCTCCGATTGTGGTAAGAAGCCTCTGACAGAGGCCTCTTACCACGTGATCTGCTGTGACCCATCACAGTTGATCATTGTGTAAACCAGGAAGTGCCGGTAAACGGCATTCCTCGGTTCTCGCTGACAGGGAGAGCTGATCAGCGGCTCTCCCTGTCAGAGGGGGGGTTTGTGCTGATAATCAGCATATTGATTATCAGCACAGCCCCATCAGATGTGCCACCATAGCTGCCAAAAGTTGTCCATCAGCTGCCAGTCATTGCCCCCTCAGGATGGCCTGTCAGTGCCCAATAAAGTGCCACTTAGTGCCCACCACATTGCCAGTCAGTGCCCATGACATTGCCAATCAGTGCCTTACAGTAACACCTGTCAGAGCCTCTTCAGTACCTCATCATCAGTGCTGCCCATCGGTGCCACCTGTCAGTGCTACCTGTCAGTGCCAATCAGTACCGCCTATCAGTGCCAATCAGTGCCGCTTGTCAATGCCCATCATAGCCGCCTGTCAGTACCCATCACAACCGCTTGTCAGTGCTCATCACAGTCGATTGTCAGTGCCCATCAGTGCCGCCTGTCAGTGCCCATCAGTGCCACCTATCAGTGCCGCCTATCAGTGCCCATCAGTGCTGCATATCAGTGCCGCCTATTGGTGCCCATCAGTGCTGCATATCAGTGCTGCCTATCAGTGCCCATCAATTCTACATATCAGTGCCTCCTCATCAGTGCCATCTTATCAGTGCCAACTCATCGGTGCCGCCTCATCAGTGCCCGTCAGTGAAGGAGAAAACTAAATTTTATAACCGAAACAGAGAAAAACTTTTTTTTTTTCAAAAATGTCTTTTTTTAGTTTGTTTAGCAAAAAATAAAAACCCCAGAGGTGATCAAATACCACCAAAAGAAAGCCCTATTTGTGCGAAGAAAATGATAAAAATTGAGTGTGGGTACAGCGTTGTATGACCGCGCAATTCTCATTCAAAGTGCGACAGCGCTGAAAGCTGAAAATTGACCTGGGCAGGAAGGGGGGAAAGTGCCTGGTACTGAAGTGGTTAAACATCAAATACCTTTGTTTTTGAACAAATCCTTGCCTAGGCAAGAACCACATGTCCAGTCACCTGTTGTCTCCTGAGATGTCTATGGCACATCCCAGCAGACACTAATTTAATGTTTCAGCACATGGTCGTGTGCAAGCCCAGAGCCCTTCCACACATGACTGAGGTATCCCAGTTTATGGGTACTGACAGGGAACCACAGAGGTCTGCGCATGCATGGGGGAGCTTGTGCATGCACAGATGTGCTGTGGATCTATCAGGTCACATAGACCTGGCAGAAACCCATGGTCTGTCTCCTCATGTATTGGATTTCCTTCCAAGATGGTGGTGTGGGAGTGGCTGAAAAAAAACAACGCTGGACACAATGGACTAGTAAGTATGTTTTCTTTACATACATGTACAATTATCAGGGATGGGAAATAACGTTTTGGCTAGGTAGGGTGAAGTTTATCTTTTAGCCAACATTCACTTTGACTGCGGCTTTGAAATTGTGTGACTTCATCTGAAATCACACAATGTCAAAGCTGCATGACAGTGAGACTTTGAGTACGACTTAGGAGACTTCCGTGGCTGTGCCACTATTCAAGACACACCCGAAATTGCCAAAAGTAGTGCAGGAACTTTTTTTGCAAATCGGTGCAACACTGCAAAGTTGGCGTCGCACCGAAACAGTGCCATTGACAGCAATAAGCTACAACATATCATGTGATTTGAGTAGGGTTGTCACTTGTCCAGGATTCATCCGGACAGCCCGCCTGAAACCCGAACACAATATTCAGACAGGAAGGTGAGGGGGCACTATGCATGCCGCATTACTATTTTCTTTGGAGCACCAAAGGTGTCCCAGGTCTGTAACAATCCTATAGTGTATGCTAAAAAAAAATAAAAATTGATGTGTGCCACTAAAGTGTTCGGATTTGGCTTGAAGAAAAAGAGATAATCATAGATTTGACCTGTCAATTTGCATGTGATGTCATCTCCTGGGGCATGATGGGGCAGTGACATGATGACAAGGGGCCATGCCCCATCTTTACATGGCCATGCCCCATGTCTAAGAAATGGCAGACAGTGGGAGCCGACACAACAGCGAAAGCTAGCGCTGAGAAAAGACATCAGCGGAGGGCGAAGAACCAAAGAAGAACCAAAGAAAGAAGACATCAGTGGATGGAGAAAAATCGGCAGAAGAATCAGAAGAAGAAGACATCAGCGGAGGGAGAAGAACCGGAGATAGAAGATATCACCAGAGAAAGACGACATTGGAGCTCCAATGGGGGACATTCTTAATTTTTAATAAAGGACTTTGTCAAAATTATGTGTACTGTTTTTATTTATTTTTGACACTTTTTGGGTAAATGATTATGGGGTACAATGTACCCCATACTCATTCACATGGGGGGCTGAATATTGGGGGCCCCATTGTTAAAGGGGGATTCCAGATCCTGATAAGCCCCCTTCCTGCAGACCCCCACAACCACTGCTCAGGGTTGTGGAGATGAGGCCCTTGTCCCCATCAACATTAAGCACCCACCCCCCCATGTTGAGAGCATGTGGCCTGGTATGGTCTGTTCCTGATCTGTTGGGCTGCATGTTCGGATAAGGGTCTGGTATGGATTTTGGGGAGGGCCCCATGCCGTGTTTTTTTTTACATTTTGGCGTGGGGTTCCCCTTCAAGATCTCAGAGCACATGTCGCTTGCCACAAGTCGAATCAGTTAAGATGATGATCCATTGTCAGCTGTGAGGCCTTTTATAGAGAGGTGTGTGCCTTTCCAAATCATGTCCAATCAATTGAATTTACAAATGGAATTTTTCCAATCAAGGTGTAGAAACATCTCAACAATGGCCAAGAGAAATGGGAGGTACCTGGCTCAAATTTCAAGTGTTGTTGCAAAGAGTCTGAATACTTATGCCAATGTAATACTTAATTTTTTTATTTTTAATAAATTCACAGACATTTTTTAATTTCTGTTTTCACGTTGTCATTATGGGGTACTGAGAAGATATATATGAGATATTTAAGAGATCTGATGTTGATAGGGGGGGGTAACCATCTTGTTCTAGGAGCAAGTGAACCTCCGTCTGAAATATCTGCCTAGAGTGTTCTTTCAAACCCAATCAGGCCCGGAGATCATTCCAGTAAGAAAATAATGACACAATAGTCAATGCCTGGAATGTTCTGCTTTTACTTCCGTAGACGGTCACTTATATAACCAAAATGACATCACAAAAAAAGTTCAACCCTTTCATTAATATATGCTAAAATTACAGACATTACGTATATATCAGATGTTTAAAAACCACCGAAAATAGGACATGATTTCTTCATACAGAAACTGTCAACAAGGAAAAAACTTCATGCGTCATTTCGGGGAAATCATATCATTTACAAGAATTTGAAACTAACTTTTGATAGACGTCACATATACATATTATTCTAAAATGGATACACATTTTTATAGATTTTTATAGCTAAAATAAAGGACAGCAAGCTAAAATATCCCTACAATCCCCTCTTTGATCATATATGTATATATATATATATATATATATATATATATATATATATATACATATATATATGTATGATCTCACTTCCTTATCATGGTGGTATTCTCAGCTTGCTTCTGATGATACATACTGAGATAAGTTTTATTGGGAGATGAGGGATCTGAAATGCGAGTGGCCCTATTAATAAGGCACATAATAAGCTTGTACACAAGATAAAGGAAAAGGAAAAAGAACACAATAATGATTAAAATTATGGCAATATCCCTAATCCAAGAGAATATCCCTCCAAATCCAAAATCAACATTTCCAAAAGGACTCCAGGTCTGGGCTATGTCACCAATGACATCCCTTTTAAACATACATTATCTTACAAAAGTGAGTACACCCCTCACATTTTTGTAAATATTTTATTATATCTTTTCATGTGACAACACTGAAGAAATTACACTTTGCTACAGTGTAAAGTAGTGAGTGTACAGCTTGTTTAACAGTTAAAAGTTGCTGTCCCCTTAAAATAACTCAACACACAGCCTATAATGTCTAAACCACTTGCAACAAAATTGAGTACACCCCCAAGTGAAAATGTTCAATTTGGGCCCAATTAGCAATTTTCCCTCCCCGGTGTCATGGGAGTATTACAAGGTCTCAGGTGTGAATGGGGAGCAGTTATGTTACATTTGGTGTTATCGCTCTCACTCACTCACACTGGTCACTGGAAGTTCAACATGGCACCTCATGGCAAAGAACTTTCTGAGGATCTGAAGAACTGAATTGTTGCTCTACATAAAGATGGCCTAGGCTATAAGAAGATTCCCAAGGCCCTGAAATTGAGCTGCAGCATGGTGGCCAAGACCATACAGCAGTTTAACAGGACAGGTTCCACTCAGAACAGGCCTCGCCATGGTCGACCAAAGAAGCTGAGTGCCCGTGCTCAGCGTCATAGCCAGAGGTTGTCTTTGGGAAGTATGAGTGCTGCCAGCATTGCTGCAGAGGTTGAAGGGGTGGGGGGTCAGCCTGTCAGTGCTCAGACCATACACCGCACACTGCATCAAATTGGTCCGCATGGCTGTCATCCCAGAAGGAAGCCTTTTCTAAACATTTTGCACAAGAAAGCCTGCAAACAGTTTGCTGAAGACAAGCAGACTAAGGACATGGATTACTGGAACTATGTCCTGTGGTCTGATGAGATCAAGATAAACTTATTTGGTTCAGATGGTGTCAAGTGTGTGTGGCAGCAACCAGGTGAGGAATACAAAGACAAGTGTGTCTTGCCTATAGTCAGCATGGTGGGGGGAGTGTCATGGTCTGGGGCTGCATAAGTGCTGCCGGCACTGGGGAGCTATAGTTCATTGAGGGAACCATCAATGCCAACATGTACTGTACTGTGACATACTGAAGCATAGCATGATCCCCTCCCTTCAGAGACTGGGCCACAGGGCAATATTCCAACATGACAATGATCCCAAACACACCTCCAAGACGACCACTACCTTGCTAAAGAAGTTGAGGGTAAAGGTGATGGACCGGCCAAGCATGTCTCCAGACCTAAACCCTATTGAGCATCTGTAGGGCATCCTCAAACAGAAGGTGGAGGAGCGCAAGATCTCTAACATCCACCAGCTCTGTGATGTCGTCATGGAGGAGTGGAAGAGGACTCCAGTGGCCACCTGTCAAGCTCTGATGAACACCATGCCCAAGAGGTTTAAGGCAGTGCTGGAAAATAATGGTGGCCACACAAAATATTGACACTTTGGGCCCAATTTGGACACTTAGGGGTGTACTCACTTTTGTTGCCAGCGGTTTAGGACTTCCACAAAGTATTACATTGCAGCTCAATTGGTCACTGCATTCTGGTGGCTTGTTCCAGACAGATCCGACCCGGCCTGGGCCACAGAGGCTGCGGTGTTATGGTCTGCGGAGTCTTTGTCGAACCTCCTTTTGCGGGGTCCAAAGGCTCCGTACGACCTGACCCCCTCCATGTGTACCACCTTTAGGGCCTGGCTGGAGGGCTTGGCCTGTGAAAAGTATCCTTCGATTGTGGTATCCCCGAATGCCCCCCTCTGGAACAATCCCAACCTACATCACCTTTTCAAAATTCCAGACCCTGTGGTGTGGACCAAGTACCGTATCAAAGTTCTCTCAGATGTCACCTCAGACCTCTCGATCTTCCCCTTCGATCATTTAATATCTCACCACAGTGTCCCACCCTCGCACAAATTCAGGTCTCTTCAGTTGTCCCATGCTTTCAGGGCCCAGTTTCCACCAGGCGAGGGGCAGCTGGTGCAATCTGACTTGGAACAGATTTTGCACTTTGACTGCACCAATAAGCCCACCTCCGTGCTCTACGCACACCTCCTCCGGGCCTCATCTCCTGAGTTGTCCAGGCTCCGTCAGCAATGGGGCCAGGACGTTCCGGAGCCCCATACTGGTTTCCCTGAGAAATCGCCTCATTCAGTACAACATTGTTCACAGAGCATATCTCACTCCCGCTCGGGTGCAAAGGATGAGGTCTTCCCTCTCCCCGAAGTGCTGGCGGTGTGACCATGCTCCGGGGGACTACATTCACATCTTTTGGTCCTGCCCGGTAATTTCAGTTTTTTGGTCACAAATTCTTACGGAGGTGAATGAACTACTAAGTATCTCTATTGTCCCATCCCCAAGAAAGACCTGGTGTCCAAGGTGGCTGAGAGAAATCTGTTGGGTCTCGTTCTATGCCAGGAAGTCCATCGTCCTATGCTGGAAGCAGAAAACTCCTCCCTCTATAGGTCTATGGAAAACACTTGTCAGTAATGTGATACCCCTGTACAAAGATACCTATATTCATAGAGGCTGTCTGAAAAAATATGACAGGGTCTGGTCTAAGTGGTTGGCGGAACCCTCCACTGCTGCAGCAGACTAGAAGGTCTCTCGCTATCTGATGACCTCCCTTGAAGTCTTGATAAACCAACCCTTGCCAGCACAATAACTTAGGTGGGCTAGTTAACTATCAACCTATCCCTGGAGCGTGAGCCAGGTCAGCACATGGATGATGGTACATTATGGTAGTCACAAATAATCTAACGTTTCTTGGTTTTGTTATACTGACTTGCGACCCCTGTGCGGGTCCCACCCCTGATGTTAGCCAGGTGTTGGCTGTACTGTTGTATGTTGTTTTTTCTATGTATTTAAAAAGATTAAAAAGATTATACAGATTATAAAGATTAAAAAAGATAAAAAAAAGATTAAAAAAAAAAAACATAATGTTACATTTTTTGAAAGATAGGTACAGTAAACATAATAGTGCATACAATCTATAAGCAACAACAATGCCGGCATGTACAGTATGTAAATATCAATTGGACCATACATGTGAGGTATCGTAGCAACTGTCAGAGTGAGAGCAATAATTCTAGGACTATAATTCATAATTACAGCTAAATTGATAACCTGCAAAATGCTTTGAGCCCCCATTCACATCGGGCGATTTGACATGTGATTTATATGGCAAATCACAGCCTATTGTCGGCAACAACACCATCCGAATCGGTGCAATGCTAACTTTTCGGTGCTGCACCGATCTCCAAAAGTAGTTCCTGCACTACTTTTAGCAAGTTCAGGGGCTGCACTACTTTTGGCGAGTTCAATAGACATCTGTGCATGAACCCACCCAGATGTCTTTCAAATCGCCCCCAAACTCGCAATGAAATGCGGGTTTTAAATCGTGGGAGTGCAGCTAAACTCACACGGTTTTAAGCCTGCCTCCATTGTGAACATACCCTTAAAGTATCACCTAAGGAGAATTTAGAGTGTCATTGTTTTTTGTGATTTCATGGGAGAAATTTTAAGCTTAACATGTTTGTATTTTTATTACTTACTCAACGCAACCCAATCTTTTTATATTTGACAAAAAAAATTAGTTATTATTTTGTGTTTGATTGCACTAAAATTCCAATTTTTTCCTGAAAATATGTGTCTGATAAATAGTTGCACACATATCATTGCAAATACCACCATTTTATTCTCCAGGGTCTCTTTTTTCAGAATAAAACTGTATATACTTTTGAGGGAAAGTTCTACAAGGACTGGTGTGGGTAATATGAATCCGTGGGTGAAAAAGTGAAATTAGTGATATGCGTTGTGAATCCGTGAATGAAGAACAACATCAGGGGTATAAAACATCAATGAGTAGAGAAGGGTGGGTACTCTTACTGGATGGAATGGACTCCCATGTCTTATAACATGGAGTCAATGAAACATTGAGCCCCACCGAGGCGATGAAGAGATCTCCGGAAGGCTGGAACTTCTACGGTACACTTCGACTCCACTGAAGCGATGATGGAATATCCAGGAGACTGGAGCTGACCCAGTATACTTCGACCAATGGGCATCAAACAATAATCTGGAAGGATCATCAAACCAGGCTTTCAGGACCTTGTAGTGAAAATGGCCAGTGGAATGCGATCTCTCTCATCAAGGTGGTATGTAAAAGAGAAATCAATACTTCCGCATAGTGCAGATAAACCAGGGATTTTTATTTCTAAAAACCATACAAATAAAAAAGTGATCACTATAAAAACAAGCAAGGGCAGCATGAGGAGGGGAAGATCGTCCGACGCGTTTTGACCCAGGGGTCTTCAACAGGGGCATGAGCTACCCCCTCCACGCTGCTGATATTTATAAATGATGTGTCTTAAGGGGTAAGAACCTTGGACCAATCACATTGGATCCATGGTGTCAGGTGAACCGGAAATGCATCATGGTAACACACAAACCAATCAGAGTCAAGAAAAAATGACGCACGGGTGTATGCTCCAATGATGCGGTCTCCCAGTCTAAACCGCGCCCAGGAGTCAGTCAGCCACACGTGTGAAACAAAAGATGTTAACATTTAGATCTACTGTGACTTCTCATGTATACCATATGAAACAGTTTGCTACGTGTTCTTCCCAATATATTGTTTATTTAATAATATGTCCTTGCCATAAACAATATGTTGGTCGCACTATCAGGACCTTTTCCATTCGTGTTAATGAACACATGGCTGGAATTAAGGGTGGAAAAAGCAAACACACGGTACCACGACATTACTTACAACATCATAATAAAGATCGTTCTGGTACACTTTTTCAAGTTATAGATAGATTCATCCCTCATTGGAGGGGAGAATTGCGACTTCGAGGCGTTTCACGCCTCGAAACTTACTGGATCTACGAGCTGAGGTCCTACTTCCCATTCGGTTTGAACGTGGAGTGGTACCTCAACTCTTTCATTAATCTATCTTAGTGGCTATATTGGTCATGTGATTGGTCCAAGGTACTTTTTAGAAATAAAAATCCCTGTTTTATCTGCACTATGCGGAAGTTTTTATTTCTCTTTTACATACCACCTTGATGAGAGAGATCGCATTCCACTGGCCATTTTCACTACAAGGTCCTGAAAGCCTGGTTTGATGATCCTTCCAGATGATTGTTTGATGCCCATTGGTCGAAGTATACTGGGTCGAAGTGGAGTCGAAGTGAACCGTTGAAGTTCCAGCCTTACGGAGATCTCTTCATCGCCTCGGGGGGCTCAATGTTTCATTGACTCCATGTCATAAGACACGGGAGTCCATTCCATCCGGTAAGAGTACCCACCCTTCTCTACTCATTGATGTTTTATACCCCTGATGTTGTTCTTCATTCACGGATTCACAACGCATATCACTGATTTCGTTTTTTCACCCACGGATTAATATTACCCACACCAGTCCTTGTAGGACTTTCCCAACACTCAGTTTGGATTGATTTCTTTCTACAGTGTGGACTCATTACACTCCTTTGCATACTAGTATTTTGGATTTTATGAACTCATGTTTCATCACCAGGTGTAATATTTACGGACTGGTTACATTGTTACTTCACTTTTTGAGAGCTGCATTTCCCTTTTTACTTGTATTCCATTGTTAGTCACAATGTATGCGGTGGCTGTTTCCTATACATTTTTGTTTTCACTTTAGAGCGCAGTGTTTTTGTATTTTTTCTATACTTTTGAGGGGTTTAAATTAATTTCTAACAAAAATTCCTGATTTAGATCATGTGTTCAGAAAAATTGTAAAATTGCTCCGGCAGGCAAGTGGATAAAGATTTCAAAATTCTCCTCGTGCCTAAGAAATCTTCTCTGTTCAGTCTGAATGATTATTGTCTTGTGGCACTTACAGTACACTATTTATAATAAATGCTTTGCAAAACTGGCTTTGCAGCATGTTAAAGGAAGCATAACAGTAAGGTTAGATTCCTTGCAGTTTGCATTCCTGTCAAACAGGTCAACTGGGGATCCAATTGCAATAGCACATTATATTGCCTTTATTTACCTTGAGGGGAAAGATGTCACATTGATGTTTGTGGACTTCAGGTCTCCTTTTAATGATATTTGCCAAATAAAAATTGTATCTAAGCTTGGTTTCTTGGGCGTGGGGTCCCCAATCTGCAAATGCATTTTGGATTTTTTAATAAATAGGCCATAGGTTGTCAAAATTGGTGAACAGTCTAATTCTGTGTTATTTTTTTGTTTCATAAAAGTTTTATTGCAAAATATAAAGATATACAGAAAGCTAAATCTTAGGCAAGGATGAATTACAGTTGTAACATATACTGCTTCAAAATTTAGGTAAAATCCAATGACAGCTACACAGATGGACAACGTTATCAAAGAGGCTAACACGAGCAACCAAAATTAGCAAGTATGTAATATTAAAAACAAAAACAAAAGAGAACTATTGTAAGATGGACAATCCACGCTACCCTCAAAACAAATCAATAAATCATGTGAAATAATACTTGCTGAAATAATTTAAAAAATTGTAGTGACAAAAGGTGATGCAACATAGAAAAACTTGAATATGAGGTTTAAACTAAATATAAAAAAGAAACTAAGTGCGCTACCTACAATAGTGTAAGTGAAATTAAATAAATTGTGAATGAAGAAATGAACAGTCCATCCTCTCCCAGTCTATGTCTCTTACGGAGAAACGCAGTGTCAGGTGGAACCTGAGGACCTGATGTCACCACATACCAGCTGGTCGGCTTCAGCTCCGGCTGTGTAGTTTTCGTTTGCAACTGTGTTTGCTTTGCTTCTGATGTCAGTCGTCCATTATGTGGAATAAAAGATTTTAACCTACTACACCATGAAGCATCTCTCTTCCTCTTCTTAATGTTTTACTATATGTCATGAGCTGCACTGATGGAGCAGTGGATATAAAGAGAACATTCCTAGCTGCCGCTCCAGCGCTGAGAATTGCCAGACGTGGAGGGAATTTTGATCAACTGTTTTCTAATAGCAGAGCCAATTATCCTGAGCCTGAAAGATCTTTGTAGTAGGGATCCAGCATATCTGGTAAGCAGCCCATCTTTACCTTTACTTGAACTGTGAAGAGTTGTGGTGAAGACGGCACTGTTTTAAGTGAAGAATTTGACCTTAGAACACCTCCAATAATAGGACATCACTTAACTTTTTGATGGACTGTTCATTTTTTCATTCACAATTTATTTAATTTCACTTACACTATTGAAGTAAGCGCATGCAGTTTCTTTTTTATAAAAAGAGAACGATTATATAAGGTAAGTTGGCCATAACAATTAGTCTTGCTAGTCAGAAGGATAAGGCTAACAGAAGTTATGACAATAGCAACTGTAACTCCAATTGGGATTATGCACTAACGAGGAAGGAACCCTGGGCGGAGAATAGAGAAAAGAAGACAAAAGAGAGAGAGAGATAGAGGAGGAGGAAAAAAAGGGGGGGAATAAGAGCATAGCAAGGGAAATGGGCAAAATGTTAGCATTATCGAATGTGGACAAAGTAGTATCGTGCAACCACCGGGATGGGGGTCGTCGGCCACACTAGTTGGTCCAGGACTAAGGAATCCAAAAAAGTTTTGTTCATGGCCAAGTGATTACTTAGGTTGACCTACAAATATACTATATTCCGCAGACTCTTTATACGTTATCCAGCTGTATGAAGTCTTGGTGAATTTGGACATCTTATCAAGTGATCTATGTTATTTTTATGTGTGTTAAGCCCACTATTATTTAGCTTGTATATATCTGATTGTGCTGCTCAATAAGAGGGAAATTGTGTCAATAAATTTACAGATTACACTACTATTGTAGACAGGATTTAAAATAATGATATGTAGAGAAAGGCGCTTCAAAGTGCAGTATGTCAGCAATTTTATTAAAAGGTGGTTAAAAACACTTACAGGATTATCAAGTAAACAGGCTCATCACTGTATGAAGTCCTCCTGAGATGGTATGCCCTGCCACTGTGCTGGCCAGCAGCTGCAAGAACCAAGGGTCTGGAGGAGCAAGATGGCTGCCGCACTTCCTGAAACCACCATGGAACACAGGGGGTGAAAGTAACATCAGCAAAGGGCGGTGACCAGTTTCAGAGCATGCTCTAAGGCTCCTTCTCCAAATATATATAGCATCTGGAGGACCCTTCTAGCAGAAGTGCTTCTACTTACCATTCTCCATTAAAAATAATGATGAGGCTCAGGGGCAGACTGACAACTCATGGGGCTCCCGGGCAATAGGAGATTATGGGGCCCCCAGGCAATAGGAGAAGATTATGGGGTCCCCGGGCAATAAGAGATTATGGGGCCCCCAGGCAATAGATTATGGGACCACACAGTATACACATACACACATACAGTATACACACACAGACACAATATACACACACAGAATATGCATACACACACTGAAAAGGTACTGGAGAAGTGTGGCAGCTATAATCTTGGGATTTTTAAAAAAAACACAAATTTTTACATACTGTCCCTGGTTTTATTTAGGCTGGCAACCCTGATGGGGCCCCTTAGTGGCATGGGGCCCTCGGGCAGTGTCCGAATGGTCAGTCCGCCCCTGATGAGGCTCCATATCAGGCAAAAGTCAATACTTTGTGGGGGTGGTGCAAAGAAAATGATCTGCAGTAAAACTTAGGGAGGATGAGGGCGCTTCTGTAAGGAAGGAAATCCAGGCCCGGATGGTAGTGTCTATAAGTGCAGTATTTTAAAATGTATTCATGTGGAAGAAGGGGTTAAAATACTTACAAGAGTCACAATAAATGCAGGCATATCAATGTAAATATCCTTTTAAGCCATATGATGCTATGTCTCTGTTGGGGGGAGAGAGCCATCCAGCAGCTGTCATGAACCCAGAATGACACAGAGGGGTGAGGAAGCAAAGATGTGGCCTGGCTTCCGAAACCACACTGGAATGCACGTGGGCAGTAGTGTCGTTGGGTAGTGACAGTGGGCAGTAACCTGTTTTGTAGCATTCGCGGCTCCTTCTTCAGACCTATGCCCATTCTTACTCGATTGGCTTATGAAGGGGGAGGGGGAGGAGAAAGGGGAGGGGCTGGGGCTTGGTACATTGGATGAATTGAGTAAAAGCCTTAGTGGAAAGCCGAGGATTGTTGATGATGACATAATGGAAGCGTGATCTGTCAAGGGCACATATACAGAACGATACTATTGTGACAGAAATGCATAACAATGATAACAAGCAATATTAGGAACGACTAAGTGTAGAATATAAACACATGAAAGAGGTTTTAAGAGGGGATAAACATACAGTAGATGGGAGTAAACATGTATTAAGCATCATAATGGGATGTTGGTACTTCTTAAAGGGCCAGGCCATAAATAAAGAAAGACCACGATTGATGATAATAGTAAAACTAGTTAATAGGAAAGATAAAATCCTAGGACTTATTTTATGGTGCATTAGGAATGCTTTGTAGCCAAGAGTGAACTAATAACTGGATAAACAATTTAAAAAAATATATATTAATAAAAAATTAATAATAAAAAAATATAAAATTAATACAAAAATAATAACAATGAAATAATAATAAACTGAGCAAAAGATTGTTATTTTTTGACCAATCTGAGAGGTCCAATGGCATTGGTTATAAATGTGTGCAACAATAGGTTGTATATAGCCACTCTTTGTGTAAACGTCTGTATAGTATAGAGTTGTCATAACTATACGTGTTATACTTTATCTCTATTGTATGTCGGTTTTCAGATGATGTATAGTAGTTGAGACGATGTCTCCTGTGGAAAGCTGATGTTAGGGGAAACGTTATGAGTGATCCAGGTTATGCATACTACAGTAATATATAATATCAATCCTATAATATAGTGCTGATTTCTAATTCTTCGTTCATTCCCCTGGTGAGAGCACATTCAGGGCATAAATCCAGTATGTTTTCCTTTCGGCAGAGACGCTAGAATCTCTCTGCCTCAGAGAAACTAGCAGGGATGGATTCGATGACCCACATTTTTAGACCAAATGTAGATTTTTTATAGTATTCAGCAAAGTGTTTGGGGACACTATGTTCATCCTTGCCGGCTTCAATGGACCGGCAGTGTTCACCAAAACATTTCCGTAAGGTGCGTATTGTCCTGCCCACGTTGTGGAGACTGCAGGGGCAGGACTAGCAGTAAACCACATACTCTGTAGATCAGGTGTAGATCTTTCTAATTTTATATGTGTTCCCTTTGAATGTAAATTCTTTTTGTCCATGATCGATGAAGCTACACAAGTGGGTAGTGAAACAAATCATGTTTGATGCGTTGTCTACCCAGTTTACTGGGGTGTTAGGGTTTATGTATGTAGTATATGCCTCTTCGATTAGGGGTGATTGATATCCTTTTTCCTAAAATTTCTGTTTAAGGGTTTCACTCTGGGTTTTATAGTCATCTTATTTCGTACAATTATGCCTGAGGTGGCAGAATTGACTCTTGGGGATGTTGTTTAGCCAGCGAGGGTGGTGACAGCTGTTATAGTGTAAGAAAGTTTCCTGCGGTGGGTTTGTTACACTTTCTAGCATGAATTTGACCATTATCATGGTATAAATCAAGGTTCAGGAATGCCAGATGTTCATAGTTTTGAACAGAAGTGAAGGATAGGCCCATCAAGTTATCATTACAGTGGGAGACAAATTTGTTAATTGTTAATTTGTTGTTAATTTCTCTGTCCCAAATAATTATTATATTGTCGATGTATCAACCATAGAAGATGATGCTGGGCATAAAGGGGTTGTTATCCCATATATATGGTGCCTCCCAGTGACCCGTGGTTAAGTTTGCATAGGAGGGCGCAAAGTTGGTTCCCATGGCTGTGCCACAGGTTTGAAGTTAGTAGTTATCTTTGAACTGGAAATAATTATGTGTTAAGCAGAACATTGTGGCATCTAGGATGAATTAGGCCTGGTTTGGATGGATGGACTTATCTTCGATCAAGAGGGTATGTAGGGCCTGCATAGTGATATTGCGGGGGATGGATGTGTATAGTGATTGAACATCCAAGAAGAGCCATTAATAGGTGGGTTCTAGTAGCTCAAGCAGGTGTATACCATCTCTAATATAAGATTGTAAGTTCTGTACCAGTGGTTGCAAGAAATAGTCTATGTTTTAGAAGAACCCACTGGTGATGCTGTTCATTGAGGCTACAATGGGTCTGCCTGGGGGGTTGGTGATATGTTTATGTACCTTAGGTAGGTAGTAAAAATATGGTGCGTGGTGGTACTTCTTGACTAAAAGGAAGCTAAATTTTTAGTAATGACATGGTCCCGTAATGCTCGCTTGACTAAGGCAGTAGCAACATTTTTTCTTTAGATGGCTCTGGTGTTCAGCTTCCTGGCACTTAGAAGCATAGCCACCACTATCTCTGAGAGCCCTTTTGACCTTAGAAGGTCCTCCTCAGTTGCCAGGGTGTCTAGTTGAAGCTCTCCTGCTTGAGGCCTGCTAGGGGTCCCTGATGCATCAGATCTTCCCTGGGAGGAAGTGGCCAGGGCTGTTTGGCTGAAAGGCTGAGTGGCTGAGAGAACCAAGCCCTTTTTGGCCAGTATGGTGCAATCACTATTAATGTCATCTATTTCTGTAAGAACTTGTTCAGGACCCAAGGAATCAGATGCACTAGGGGGAAGGTATTACATATCCTGAAATGCTAAAGATGTTTAAGTCCCTGAATCCCCAAGGCCCAGTCTTGTGGGTTTAGCGGGAAAAAAATTTGACTTGGTATTTTTGTGGGACCCAAACAGGTCTATGTCTGGCACTCCCAATTGTGCTGATTTCTTGGTGACTGAGAAAGTCTGCCACTTGGTTGTAATCCCCTTTGATATAAATCGCTGTCAGAGGTAGCAAGTTCCTCTCTGCTCACTGGCAGATCTGATTGGAATTGTCTGACAGTATTAGGACATGGTGACCCCTCAAATGATTTTGGAAATGATTGCTCTGGCAACTCCCATATGTTCCCTCCAATTGAGGATGCCTTGGCTTCTTCCAGGGACCACTTCCCCTGAGCAGACTGGTCTGTCCGATGGGCCCCCCAATCCCACCTGTTCGCATTCGTTGTCAGTTTGTGAGAGATTGGAAAAGACCAAGCCGGGCCCTGATTTCAATTTGAGTGTTTCCTCTACCACCATAATGCTCTTTTTACTGCTGTTGGGAGAAGGACTGTTCTGTGTAGATCTTCCTGGTCTTGTTCTTGGAGAAGAAAGGCTTGTAGAGGCCTTAAGTGGAGTTTTGCACACTGGACAATTGGAAATGATGATGACCCAGAACTGACATCAGATTCCTGATCCAAACTGTAGGTTGTTCTTTAGAAAACTCACTCTTCTGACCAGGTTCTGGACCTTATTTTCTGGCAGTACGATCTGCTGCTTCACCGAACCGAGGTGGTACCTTATAAAAATAGTATTCTGGGTGGGACAAAGATTTGATTTGTTGAGATTGAGTATCCACCCCAGTGACTTCAGCCATTGTTGGGCTCCAGTGAGATCTTTTGCCAGCTGCACTTCTGTCGAGTGTACAAAGAGGAGATCATCCAAATAAAGGGACTATTGTCACGGTCTTCAACCTTAGAGTGGCTAGGGCTTCTGTTAAAATCTTAGTGAATATCCTTGGCGCTCCACTGCCAACCTTAGGTACTTCTGGGAATTTTCCTATATGGGGACATGGAGATAGGCATCCCTGAGGTCCATGGAGGCCATGAAGACTTTTGGTTGAAGGATGTTTCTTAATGGAAAAAAAACTATTCCATACAGAACTTCTTGTAACGAATCACTTCGTTCAAGGGCTTTAAGTTTAGAATTAAGTAAAACTTTCCCAATGGTTTCTTGATGATGAATATGTGCGAATAGAAACCTTTGCCCTTCTCCCCTTCTGGGACTGGAACAAGGACCCCCTGGTCTACCATTTCTCCCAGAAGAAGGGGGAGAGCTCGAGCCTTCTCGGGATCCCTTGGAAGCTTCAACAGGAAAAAATCTCTGGTGGAACGCTGCTGAATTCTAAAGAGTAACCCTTGGCGATGATCTTCACCACGTAACCATTGTGTCACGTACCTGGTAGGTTTTGAGCCTGAAGTGCAGAGAAAGACCTCCCTTACAGCTCCCACTCCCGTTCCCCTGGAATGGAGACAGAGGGCCTGGGAGTGAGGAGTGGTATGGGTGCCTGGCAGGATCAACAGTCACCGGAAGTTCAGGAGTGGTGGCACCCTCTGGAACCTGAAGCTGAAGGGGAGACTGGAGACTGGAATGCAGAGAGGACCAGGAACCACAGCAGGTAAGTAAGCAGGACTGAAGAGCTGGACTGGAACCAGGAACAAGCAGCAGGTAGTAGACTGGAAGGCTGAACTGGAACCAGGAACAAGCAGCAGGTAGTAGACTGGAACGCTGGACTGGAACCAGAAACAAGCAGCAGGTAGTAGACTGAAACGCTGGACTGGAACCAGGAACAAAGCAGCAGGTAGTAGCCTGGAATGCTGAACTGGAACCAGGAACAAGCAACAGGTAGTAGACTGGAACGCTGGACTGGAACCAGGAACAAACAGCAGGTAAACAGACTGGATACTGGTATCAGATGGTCAAACAAGCCGGAGGTTGGTATCGGTCGATCAGAAGAGGTACCAGGGATTACACAGAGGGATGGTCAGGCTAGCCAAGAGGGTCTGGTGCAGGCGGATAGCAGGATGGTCTAACAGGAAGCCGGGTCAGATAGCAGAGTATACAGGTCAGATCAAGATAAGGCACACGGAACGCTGTAGAGCAGACAGCGGGGATTAAATGTGACAGGCCGGTTTAAATAGCCCGCATGGCACTAGCAGGAGTGCGCGTGCACGTGCCTGTGTGTGACAGCACCCGTGAACGCGTGCGCATGCGCAGTGGAACCCGTGGCCGTGTTCCCGTGCGTCTGAATCGCCGATTACTGGCAGGATCTTCATGACACATTGGCTGTCATCTTCTGCTATTGAGGTAGAAAGGTAGCCAATCTTCCCCCTACTGGCATCCTGTAGTCACTGTTCTTTTGGGGTTTTGCCAGAAGAACCAAAGAGGACATTGCTCTTTGGCTTCCCCTTGTGGCCTGACCAGTGATTTTTGGGGTGATTGTTCCTGTCTTCTTGAAATTGCTCCTTTTGCTCACGAAAAAACCTCTTCTGAACAGGCTTCCGTTTTTCAGTGGGAAAGGATTTCTTCCTGTCTGCTGTTCTTTCCAAGACCTTGTGCAGTCCTGCTCCAAATAGCAAATCTCCAGAAAAGGGAATATTGCATAATCTCAGCTTGGATGCTGGGTCTCTAGACCAGGTTTTGAGCCATCTGGCTCTATTTGCTGCCACTGCCAGGCCTCCTGATATTGCAGCGAGTTTTACCATTTCTGTGGAAGCATCCACTATGTAGCCCACAGCCTTAAAGAGGACAGGCAAGATCTCTTCCCTGGGGGTACCATTTTTGACGTCGCACTGTAGCTGGGATAGCCAGAAATGCAGATTTTGTGCTACACATATTGTGGCTAGTGCTGGTTTCAAGCTGGCAACACTAGTCTCCCATGCTCTCTTCAGGGTAACACCCCCCCATTTATCCATGCAGTCCTTCAAATGGCCTATATCTTCAAAGGGCAACACTGACCTTTTAGAGACTTTTGACAAGGGAGCATCCAGTTTTGGATTTTTGTTCCACACTGCTTGCGGGTCTTCGGAAATCTCCATTTATGACTTTCTGCAAAAAATGGTTTCTTCTCAGGGTCTGCCTATTCCTTATGCACCACCTCAGACATTACCTAGTGGACTGGGAATACTTTGGATTCTTTTTCTATAGACTCTGGTACATCATGTCATGCTTGGAGGATTCTTATCTTCTTCAATTTCCAGCATCTCATAGATGGCCCCTAAAAGGACCTCAACATCATCTAAAGACAGTTTAAACTTGAGGCCCCTTTTTTCTTCCTCTTTACTTTCTTCCTGCTCCAAATCTGATCTAGCATTGGCCACTTCACTGGTTGCAAGGTTACCTGCTTGATCCTTTACAGTCTCCTGAGACAACGAAGTGACCGGCCTTGGTGAGTCTACAGGAGAGGGATAACTAGTAGAAGCAGCTGGAGTTCTGACATCTGCAAACAGCTTCTTGAACTCCTTAAAGGTAGATGTAATTTCATCCTTAACAGAACCAAAAAAAAAAAGTCATAAAGGACATCTGACTCTTTTCTGAGCAACCGGCCCACACAATTTTTACAAAGTAGCTCTGTGTTCTCCGAAGGCATCTTCGTTCTACACTTGGCACAACGCTTTTTGGAAATTTGTTTGGGCTCTTTAAGTGGCTTAGCCTGCTAACAGACATAAACACAGGAGCCATGGCGGTGAGAAAAATCCACACACACCATGTAAGTGCATACCCCATGACACCTGACAGACAATAACTCCTGCCATGCCCCAGCCTGCTAGGAACCACCGTCACCTAGCTGCTGTTCCACTAACTGGACATCAAAGGACACCCCCGGGTGCCTACCTGTGTCCCGCATGCATCCCCTGGAGCCTGGGTGGATGGTAGATCATCGTCCTCCTGCATCCTAGGGTCTGTCTGTGGTGCTCACGCTGTCCCCTGCAGCTGCATCCACATGTAGCACCAGCCAGCCATTCCGGCCTCTCTGCGCCTTTAAGGGGTCGGACCGCTTCCCCCAGCGCACAACGTTGACGTCACCCCACCCTGGAAATTATGCCCCGCAAGGAGCATGTCTTGGGAGATGGAGACTCCGGCGGTCCCTCAGGCAACATATCTCCTCCGGATAGAGAAAACACAAAGACTGACCAGGGACCTGAGGGACCGCCTTAAAAAAAGAACATGGCAATGTTTTTCCTGATTAGAGGGAGGAACCCCATCTCTCAAGGGCTGGCCTGGAAGACGATGGGGGGAAAATAGCATAGTATAAGCTAGGAACATTTGTTTAAGTGTATGGGGATTCCTATGCTCAACACTGACAGGGTAATATATCAGCTACTGCAGAGGGAGAACTACCATACAGAGTTGGTACAATGTAGCAAGTTTGCATTTACCATTTGGTTTGGGAGTGAATGGACTTTCCCAAACAAAAATCGCATTTGCTGTTCGAACTTAGTTTGAGAAATACATTTCCATCTTACGCCTTTGAATTTTCTCATCCCATGTAAGCAACATTTGAGAGTAAGCAGACCCTCATTCTATTGTGATTCTGCTTCATTGAGAGAGTCAGTCTGCATGCTCTCCAAATGTTGGGTGTTTTTTTGCTGGTGTGGGACTTCAGGAAATGGCTATTCTGTAACATTGCTGAAGTGCTAGTTTTTCACTACGTTTGGATTTGTGTGGTGCCAAGCACCCACCATTTAACCCCTTGCTGACCAGCTCACGCCGATATACGTCGACAGAGGGGCACATACAGGCATATTAGCGTACCTGTTTGTTGCCCATTAAGACGCAGCATTGTGGGTGCGCACACGCCCGCTGCGAGCTCCGTGAGTGTGATCGAGGATGCCTGCGATCGTCTCACGGAGAGGAAGAACAGGGAAATGCTGATGTAAACAAGCATTTGCCCATTCTGCCTTGTGACACTGACACTGATCACCGCTCCCTGTGATCGGGAGCGGTGATCAGTGTCCTGTCACACGTAGCCACGCCCCCACAGTTAAAATCACTCCCTAGGACACACTTAACCCCTGCAGCGCCCCTAATGGATAACCCCTTCACTGCCAGTCACATTTACACAGTAATCAGTGCATTTTTAATCGCAATGATCGCTGTACAAATGTGAATGGTCCCAAAATAATGCCAAAAGTGTCTGATCTGTCCGCCATAATGTCGCAGTCATGATAACAATCGCAGATCGCCGCCATTACTGGTAAAAAAAAAATTATTAATAAAAATGCCATAAAACTATCCCCTATTTTGTAGACGCCATAACTTTGGCGCAAACCAATCAATATACGCTTATTGCGATTTTTTTACCAAAAATATGTAGAAGAATACGCATCAGCCTAAACTGAGGAAAAAACGTTTTTTATTAATTTTTTGGGGATATTTATTATAGCAAAAAGTAAAAAATATTGCATTTTTTTCAAAATTGTTGTTCCTTTTTTGTTTATAGTGCAAAAAATAAAAACCGAAGAGGTGATCAAATACCACCAAAAGAAAGCTCTATTTGTGGGGAAAAAAGGACGTCAATTTTGTTTGGGAACCATGTTGCTCAATCGCGCAATTGTCAGTTAAAGCGACACAGTGCCGAATCACAAAAAACGCTCTGGTCTTTGGGAAGCCAAGTGGTCCGGGGCTGAAGTGGTTAAAAAGTGCTACATGAGGTCAGTGCGGTGTGGTTTTATGAATTATAAAGTTTAGGACTTAAGTGGGGAGATTTCTTTTCACTTTTTGCTACTGTGAGTGAAAAGGAAAGACCGCAATTTAAACCTTCCCTAGGTTTACAGCCTCCTAATGCCGCGTACACACGAGCGGACTTTCGGGCAGACTTGGTCTGGCGGACCGGACTCCGTCGGACAATTCGATCGTGTGTGGGCTCCAGCTGACTTTTTTTCCCAAAAGCCAGACAGACCTAGAAATAAAACATGTTTCAAATCTTTCCGATGGACTCGAGTCCGGTCGAAAAATCCGCTCGTCTGTATGCTAGTCCGACGGACTAAAACCCACGCTAGGGCAGCTATTGGCTACTGGCTATCAACTTCCTTATTTTAGTCCGGTCGTACGTCATCATGTATGAATCCATCGGACTTTGGTGTGATCGTGTGTGGGCAAGTCCGTTCATTAGAAAGCCCGTCGGAAAGTCTGTCGGAAAGTCAGTTGGAAAGTCCGTCGGACCAGTCCGGTCGAAAAGTCTGCCCGTGTGTACGCGGCATTATTCTAGCTTACCCTTCCCCACTCTTGCTGCAATCTGTGCCACCACTGAAGAGATTTCCATATCTCTTGTTCCCGGTCACCAGGACGAGAGGGAACACAGTACAAACTGAACAGGAGGTTCCTACTGGGGAGATATTCCCTTACATCCTGTTTTTTGTGACACCCATTGGCTACACAGGAAATAGGGACAGATTTTCCAAAAGTAGACAGGAGCAGAGGGCTAACCTTTCCCCATGTTTTCTGAAAGAAGAAAAACAGTTAATTACATATTAACTGACTCTTTTTTCAAAAGTACATTTTATTGATTTTGATATGTAAGAACAGAAACAATAGACATACAGACATTGCAATCTGAAAGTAATATAGGATATCAAAGCTAAAAGACATATCATACCAAGAAAAAAAGAAAAGCAAACAAAAACATTGCAGTTGGGCATAGAAAAAAGTTTTTTTCACATTTTATAGACTTTTATTTGCCCTTACAGTATTGTGACAGTATCAATAAACCTAAAGAAAGCATTTGTTTCAGTGTATTATCCTTCATTATGATGGTTTATATAAACCTTACTTGTTCCCAGTCCAATTAAATATGAAAGTCGAATAACTACATACACTATATTACCAAAAGTATTGTGACACCTGCCTTTACAACGTGAACTTTAATGGCATCCCAGTCTTAGTCCGTAGGGTTCAATATTGAGTTGGCCCACCCTCAGCAGCTATAACAGTTTCAACTCCTCTGGGAAGGCTGTCCACAAGGTTTAGGAGTGCATCTATGGGAATGTTTGACCATTCTTCCAGAAGCACATTTGTGAGGTCAGCAAATGATGTTGGATGAGAAGGCCTGACTCGCAGTCTCTGCTCGAATTCATCCCATCAAGGTGTTCTGTTGGGTTGAGGTCAGGACTCTGTGTAAGCCAGTCAAGTTCCTCCACCCCTCACTCAGTCATTCGTGTCTTTACGGACCTTGCTTTGTGTACTAGTCCAAATCATTGATGGAGGGGGGTTTATGTTGTGGGGTTGTTTTTCAGGGTTTGGGCTTGGCCCCTTAGTTCCAGTGAAGTGAACTCTTAAGGCATCAGCATACCAAGACATTTTTGACAATTTCATGCTCCCAACTTTGAAGGAACAGTTTGTGGATGGCCCCTTCCTGTTCCAACGTGACTGCACACCAGTGCACAAACCAGGTCCTTAAAGATATGGATGAGTGGGTTTGGGGTGGAGGAACTTGACTGGCCTGCACAACGTCCTGACCTCAACCCGATAGAACACCTTTGGGATGAATTAGAGTGGAGACTGCGAGCCAGGCCTTCTCGTCCACATCAGTGCCTGACCTCACAAATGTGCTTCTGGAAGAATGGTCAAACGTTCCCATAGACACACTCCTAAACCTTGTGGACAGCCTTCCCAGAAA
Source organism: Aquarana catesbeiana (assembly GCF_042186555.1). NCBI lineage: Eukaryota > Metazoa > Chordata > Amphibia > Anura > Ranidae > Aquarana > Aquarana catesbeiana. Next base: position 38,931,847 of record NC_133327.1, read on the forward strand.
AGTTGAAGCTGTTATGGCTGCAAAGGATGGGCCAACTCAATATTGAACCCTACAGACTAAGACTGGGATGCCATTAAAGTTTATGTGCGTGTAAAGACAGGCATCACAATACTTTTGGTTAGATAGTGTATATACAGATAACAATAAGATCTTAAAATGCAACACCAACAAAGATCAAAGCACCATGCCACAGAGCTAATCAGTAATAATAAACATGTATAGCAGCCACTATAGAAGGAAAAACATTAAAAGACAATAGATTACCTATATATATGTAGTAAAGGTAAATAGTAGCACTAGAAGATAAAAATATATTTTATATTAAAAAAAAAACACAGTGATAGGGTGTGAAGAAGTTATTAGTCCATAAGTAACTTCATAATCAAACATTAGACCGTAGATGTAATGCTATGTTTAAATAAACATTTATATATACGGTATCACACTATCTGGAGTTTATTTTCTCCACATATTACGATTTTCCTTGGACCTCTATCTGATGGGATGTCGTTTTAACCCTGAGGGTTCCCCGCATCCAATTAGCAATAGCAGGAGATTGTGACTGTCTCGCTATGGAGGAGGTACACATATCTCTGCAGAGGCTCCGGTGCGATTTGCACAGGAATGTGCGTCTTTTGGTCCATTTCAGGTCCGAATTCAGCCAAAAATTAGGGCTGAAATCAGACCTGAATCAGTGAACAAGGATGCACCAGACTGCTGCTGTGAGCCGCTGCGTGCTCATATGTGAACTCAGCCTAAAGCAGGGTTAGGTTATACAAAAATATCCCAAGCTTTGAACATCTCATGGAGCACTATTCAATCCATCATCCAAAAATGGAAAGAGTATGACACAACTGCAAACCTACCAAGACATGGCCGTCCATCTAAACTGCAGGTCGGGCAAGGAGAGCATTAATCAGAGAAGTAGCCAAGAGGCCCATGGTAACTCTGGAGGAGCTGCAGAGATCCACAGCTCAGGTGGGAGAATCTGTCTACAGGACAACTATTATGCCGCGTACACACGGTCGGACTTGCCAACAGGATAACCTCCGTCGGCATTTCCAACGGAAAAATTTAGAACGTGTTCTTTATCTAAGTCCATCGGAAATTCCGACAGAAAAAGTCCGATGGGGCATATACACGGTCGGAATATCCGACCAAAAGCATCCATCTGACTTTTTCTGTTGGAATTTCCGACCGTGTGTAAGCGGCATAAATCGTGCACTCCACAAATCTGGCCATTTTGGAAGAGTGGCAAGAAGAAAGCCATAAGAAGTCCCATTTGCAGTTTGCGGTAAGCCATGTGAGGGACACAGCAAACAAGTGAAAGAAGGTGCTCTGGTCAGATGAGACCAAAATTGAACTATTTGGAAAACACTATGTGTGCAGGAAAACTAACACTGCACATCACTCTAAACACAACATCCCTACCATGAAACATGAGATGGGAAGATGGATGGAGCCAAATATAGGGCAATCTTAGAAGAAAACCTGTTAGTGTCTGCAAAAGACTTAAGCCTGGGGCGGAGGTTCACCTTCCAGAAGGACAACGACCGTAAACATACAACCAGAGCTACAATGGAATGGTTTAGATCAAAGCATATTCATGTGTTAGAATGGAACAGTCAAAGTCCAGACCTAAATCCAATTGAGGATCTGTGGCAAGACTTGAAAATTGCTGTTCACAGACGCTAGACGCTCTCCATCCAATATGAAAGAGTGGGTCCTGAAACCCATCAACCGATTGGCCACGAGGAGAAACGATCCTATTGGCCGCCGAGGAGGGAGGAGATGCAGGGGAAGCCGCTGAAGACAAGGAGGAGACGCAGAGTAAAGCCCCTGCCCAGGGGAAGCACCGCCCGCAACCTAGATGGGATAAGTGCAGGGCTGGTGACTGACTGACCGGGGGGGGGTGCCTCTGACCCGATTGGATTGACCTGGGGGGGGGCATGCCCAAGAAGATTGTGCTGTGATTGCAGAGCAAAGTGGTTCTACAAAGTAAGTATAGACTCGGGGGGGGGGGGGGGGTGTGGCTGAATACAAATGCACGCCACACTTCTCACATATTTATTTGTAAAACATTTTAAAAACCATTTATCATTTTCCTTCCACTTCACAATTATGTGCCACTTTGTGTTGGTCTATCACATAAAATCCTAATAAAATACATTTACGTTTTTGGTTGTAACATGACAAAATGTGCAAAATTTCAAGAGGTATGAATACTTTTTCAAGGCACTATAGTTTATATAATGGGAGAGCTAGATTAAGGCTGGGTTCACACTGCCGCACAGATGCGGCTCACAGCAGGGGTCTGGTGCGCCCCTGTTCACCGTTTCAGGTCCGATTTCAGTCTGAATTTTTGGCTGAATTCGGACCTGTGCAATTCGCTCCAGAGCCGCTCTGGAGATGTGTGAGCTGACTCCATAGAGAGCCGGTCACAATCTCCTGACATTAGGATTGGATGTGGGGAAACCCGCATTCTAAGTCGCAATAGTGTATACCCAGCCTAAGACTTTTCCAACTATTCCATTTTGAGCAATCTAACCTTTACATCTTACCAAATTAGGATAGTAAAGCTTTTGCTATATAAAAAAAAAAAAAAAAAGATGAAGGAGCATTTGAATTATACACATGAGAGCCTTCAAAATATCTCCAAAAATACCAGATGAATGTGAGCAGCAATAAATCCAGTAGCCTCAGATCAGAAGCGGCTGATTTTGAGACAGTCTCTAACCATGTGTAGAAGTCTACCTTGCTCCTGAAGACATTTGTAACATGTAAGTGACTTTAGTTTACCCATCTCATTAAGCTTGCAGAGGTTATAAGTTATGTGATGTAGATATGAGGTACTAGTTCACTTCAGTTGCGAGGAATTGCACATATCTCATGCTTCAACGGAGCAATTGTGAAGCCAGCATCGCCTGTGAGGTCTAATGTAGCTCCTGGGGGAGCCTGGAACGTGAAGTTTTGCAGTAGTGTGGTAAAGAAGAGGAACAGCTTCATTTTAGCCAAGTTCTCCCCGACACAACTTCTCTTACCTTAAAACAAAAGTAAAGTAAAGAAATCAATTTTCAAAGACAATTGCTCCCTTTCCCCATGTGTAGGCATGACATACTTCCAGCCCAGGCTGGGTTTATACTGATGCGATGCATCATATTGCGTGTCACACTGCATTCCTGTGCAAATCACATGCAATTCTATGTGGTAAAATTTGAGCCCATCCTTTTGTATTGCTCAAATTGCACCGCATCCGTATGAAAAAGGAGCTGCCACTTTTATTTTGCTGCACTGAAATCAGATTGCATGGGTGTTCATACCCATGATATAATTCAAGCGAATGCACTGCGTTCTGCAACCTGCTTTTGGGGTGTCGTTAAATTTTAATTGACACCTGCAGCAGATCGCTTGAACACAGTGTGATTGCTATGCGGTGCAATGCGGGAAACGCAGCGTTTTCTGTGCGTTTCCCGCATGGCATCAGAATGAACCGAGTCTCAGTGTCTCTAAACTGTCAGTTCTGATGCCTACATTAAGTGTTCTTTAGATTTAAGCTCTGTTCACAAAGCTAACAGGTAAGGATCCAAAACCCACCCTACCTATAAGGTTTCTCCCTAAGGGCTGCCTTAGGGCCCCCCTCCACTTAATAGATTAGAACTTTAGTAATAGCCCTGGGGACCATTGTTATTCTTTGTAAATGTTTGGAAACATGTCTCTTGCACATATCATATTATAGAACTATGGTCGAAGTGTGCTGAAGACAATTTATTTACAAAAACATTGTCACTATAAGGTGTCCATGTTGCCATTTGAGAAAACTAGGTGATATGAAATGATTGTCTGTGGCCCCGGTTTAAAAAACATTAAGATTTCACCTCCTTTTTTTTTTTTTTTTTTTTTTTTTTGACAGAAAAGATTTTATTTATCTCCAACGGGAGATATATTGTCACATATAGTTACATACAGACATAAAGCGTTATATAATAACGGACATTACATCATATTTCAAGGCGTAGAAGTGCATTACAACAGAATGTTAGGAACCAGTCATCTGTGCGAAAATTGTATAGGTCTATAAGAGGCTCTTGTGTACTCAATTGCTCATATGAGTTAACTTATGTGGTTGGACGTGGAGGATTAATACCGGGGTAAATCCCCTGGGGGAGGTGTATAGTGAGAGTAGGGGGAGGCCCCATACACAGTGTGCTGTGGTAGCTAGGCATCATGGGGCTAGCGTCGGGGGGGAGACCTATATGACATCAGCTCCATGCACAGTCCCTGGCCAAATGGGGTTTCTTCTCAGAGTGGGGTGGTTTTTAGCTTTTGACCCAAGCGCACCATATTTTCTCAAATTTTTTTGGACATTTACAACTCATGTACATAAGTTTGTAGAGAGGGAGGGTGGAATCAATCAAAGCTCTCCATTGCGCAACCGTGAGGGGTCCCAGCTGTTTCCATTTAGTTAAGGTAGCTTTTCTGGCATAGAACGAGGCATAAAAAATGAACAATCTTTTGTGTGTGTTATGCCGCGTACACACGAGCGGACTTTACGGCAGACTTTGCCCGGCGGACGGGATTTCGTCAGACAATTCGATCGTGTGTGGGCTCCAGCGAACTTTGTTTTCTCAAAAGTTGGACAGACTTAGATTTGAAGCATGTTTCAAATCTATCCGACAGACTAGAGTCTGGTTGAAAAGTCCGCTCGTCTGTATGCTAGTTCGACGGACAAAAAGCCACGCTAGGGCAGCTATTGGCTACTGGCTATGAACTTCCTTATTTTAGTCCGGTCGTACGTCATCACGTATGAATTAGACGGACTTTGGTTGATTGTGTGTAGGCAAGTCCGTTCATTCAGAAAGTCTGTCGTAAAGTTCGTTGAAAAGTCCGCCGGGCAAAGTCTGCTGTAAAGTCCGCTCGTGTGTACGCGGCATTAGTCGTAACAGTGTCACAGATACCCAAAAGGAGGATGAGAGGGTCAACTCTTATGTTTAGTCCCCCTACAGAGTTAATGTTGTGAACCACATCTCTCCAGAACTGTTGGATAAGGGGGCGGGACCACACTACATGCAAGAATGTACCCATTCCAATGGTGCATTTTGGGCATCTATAGGATTGAGCTGGGCATATTCTTGATAGCCTTTGGGGGGTGTAGTATGCCCCGTGGAGGAACTTTAGCTGGATGTATCTATTCCTAGCTGAGATCATTAGAGGTATATATTGTTGAATCCCTTCCTCCCAGTCATCATCCGCAAGGGTGGGTAGCTCCTCTTTCCATTTATGGAAGAGTTTAGTCCCTCTGCCATTGTCCTCACAGGGTATTCGAAGATACAGTGAAGATAGGATGTGATCGGCATTACTGGAAATCAGAAAGCGCTCTACCACATGTGACTGTAGTTGTATTTCAGCAAGGAATTGGGCTTGTACTACATGCCGCAATTGCAGGTATCGGAAAAACATCTTTGGTGGGAGTTAGAAGGTGTGTCTCAGGTCATCATAAGAGAGAAGTCTACCCTCTGGCATAATCTGTTGTAGTGTCTTAATGTTATATGCAGCCCAGATCGCTGGGTCCGGGATAGACTGGAGGTGGTGTAATCCAGGATTGTCCCAGAGTGCAGTGTATGGGGAGAGTGGGTTAGTCGTGTTGAGTTTAGCAAACATTTGTTCCCAAACCCGGGTTGTCATGCGCATTGGAGTTATCATTGTTGAGTGCGGTTTTGGACCTCTAAACGCCAGGTTACTCAGTGCTGAGTAGGACCCCAAGATGGCCCCTCTAAGTTAACAGACAGGTTAGTACGTTATTGGGTGAACCACCATCGTACTGTTACCGCCACTGCTGCCTAGTAATATTGTTTGAAGCATGGAAGCGCTAGTCCACCACGGGAGAGGGGCAGTTGCAAGGTAGTTTTAGCCACCCTGGGGGCCAAGCCAGCCCAAATAAAGGTGTTCACCACCTGGTCTAGTTTTTGAAAAAAGGATGCAGGAATAGGGCCCGGGGTGTTTCTAAATGCATATAGAAATTTGGGGAGAAACGTCATTTTGAGGAGGTTAATCCTCCCCACTGGTGTCAGGGGCAGGGATTTCCAAGTCAGGCATCTACACGTGAGTTGTTCGAGAATTGGGTACACTTTGTCTTTTAGATATGAAGAAAGATCTTTCTGTATTTCAATACCTAAGTATCTGAATTTAGTAACAGACGTCAGGGGTATGTGAGCCGGTGGGGGGGATGAGTGGGCTAGTGGGAAAAGTATTGATTGGGCCCAGTTAATGCTGACCCCCAGAGAGGGAACCATACAGGTTGATAACCCGCAGGGCCGCCTCAAGGAAGCCGAGGCATCCGGGAGATAGAGGAGGGTGTCATCCACGTATAAGGAGAGCTTCTCCGTCAGCGCCCCCACTGCTATCCCCCTTGTTGCATCAGAAGATTTGATTCAGAGAGCCAGTGGTTTGATGGCCAGTGCAAATAGTCCTGGGGACAGCAGGCAGCCCTGCCTAGTACCTCCATGTAGATAGAAGGGGGGGTGAAAGAATACCATTCATTCTGACTCTAGCTGAGAGGTTTTTGTACATTAGTTGTATCCAGGAAATAAATTTAGGACCGAAGTTAAACTTTTCAAGGAAGTTAAACTTCTCAAGGACCACAGTGCTGCTGCATATTCACAGTAAAAGTTCCTGTGTAAGGTTCAGGCCTGTCAGTGTTCAAGGCCGGGCAGATAAGGGAGTTGATGGGAGACTTTGCAAAAATAGAAATGGAACAGGTAGTATCATAGCAAGAGGGGGCATTTTACCGTCAGGGTCATGCTCTCGGTAGTGTCTCCAGCTAGCGGGACGCGTCTTCAGGGGAGGTAAAGAAGCGTACCGTCTCCCCACCCTGGACCCTCAGTCAGGCGGGGAACAACATGCTGTATTTGTATCTTCATCTTGCGAAGGTTGAGCTTCACATGGTCGAATGATCTCTGCAGCTTTTTTTCGTGTCGACCGAGTAGTCGGGAAAGATCATGAATTTTACTCCATCATGGCGCAGCACATTGATCTTCCTCGCTTTCCTCAGGACCAGGTTACAATCCCTGAAATTCAGGAGCCTAAGGATAAAGGTGCGTGGAGGAGCTCCCAGGGGGCCCCCGGGTAGCAGGCATTCTGTGTGCCCTCTCCACGACAAAGAAAGCAGAAAATTGGGCACATGGGAGGAGGGCCCTCAGAAGGTGTTCCGTAAATGCTGTAGGATCGGCACCTTCCACTCACTCTGGCAGCCTCACGATGCAGAGGTTATTCCTGTGAATACGATTTACGGTGTCATCCGCATGTGCCTCCAGGGTCTTCATCTTGGTCTGCAGCATGCGCAGTGAGGCACCATGTTCCTACAGCGTGTCCTGTGTGTCCCCCTCGTGGCGCTCAGTCTCTATCAGTCTGGTTCGGAAGCAGTCCATATCTCTCCAGATCAGGCTGATAATAAGCTGCATAGTTTCAATTTTACCCGTGAGGGTGGTCTGGCAAGTGGTAATGGCCTGCATAAGGGCATTGAAGTTAGTCTGCTCCCGCAGCTCTGGATCTGTGTCCTCTGTCTGAGACGCCATGTTGGCTGCGGAAGGAGGCTGCTCCTTGGGAGCTGTTTTAGGGGTGGTATGGGCCTTGCGGAAAGCCGAAGCACCATTGCCCTTGGTCATTCCAATCCTGCCTGAAGTCACGCCTGTTTAGGTCAGGAAGTGGATGGCAATCTGCAGGAAAACGGGTAAGAGTCAGCGCTCGGAGCTCTCTTAAGGCATGTCTGCTCCGTGGCCATCTTGGACACGCCCCCTAAGATTTCACCTCTTTAACCTGTTGCCGACTACCCCACATATATGCACTGTGGGGCGTTGGCTCCTACAGGCAAAATGATGTACCTGTACGCGATCTTTACTTCCAGGTTTATGGCATGCATGTGCACCACTGGCGACCAGCTAACACTGTGATTGGACACAGCGGAAGCCAATCAGCAGGTCCCGTGGACCCAATGTCCACCATAACCCACCGATCATTCCCGACAGAGACAGAATGGCGGTCTGCCTATGTAAACAAGGCAGATCACCGTTCTGTGACAAGGGAAGACAAGGAACCTGTGATCCTGCTAAGCAGGAACACAACTCTCTGTCGCCCCATAGTACAAGCACCCCCTCCTAGTTAGAAAGCACTCCCTAGGGACACATTTAACCCTTTGATCACCCCTGATGTTAACCCCTTCCCTGCCAGTGTCATCAGTACAGTGACAGTGCATATTTTTTAGCACTGATCACTGTATTGGTGTCACTGGTTCCCAAAAAGTGTCACTTAGTGTCTTAATTGTCCGCCGCAATGTTGCAGTCCTGCTATAAGTCGTTGATAGCCTCCATTGCTAGTAAAAAAAAAAATTCATAAAAATTTCCTATATTTTGTAGTCCCTATAACTTTTGTGCAAACTAATCAATAAACGCTTATTTGGATTTTTTTTTTTTTTACAAAAGACATGTAGCAGAATACATATTGGCCTAAATTGATGAAGAAATTAGATTTTATTTGGGTATGTTTTATAGCAGAAAGTAAAAAATAGTTTTTTTTTTTTTCAGAATTGTCAGTCTTTTTTGTTTATAACACAAAAAATAAAAACCACTGAGGAGATCAAATACTATTTGTGGGAAAAAAGGACATCAATTTTGTTTGGGTACAGTGTCTCATGACCATGCAATTGTCAGGTAAAATAACGCAGTGCCGTATCACCAAAAATGGTCTGGTCATGAAGGGGGGTAAACCTTCCGGAGCTGAAGTGGTTAAATTACTCACCAGCAGAAAATGATAAAAGCGCTTCATTTTTAACAAAGTTTCCATCGGAGTCCAGAAAATGCTGAGGGTAGAATTCATCTGGTTTCTCAAAATACTTTTTGTCTTTTAGTACAGAATATAGTAATGTCATAACTGATGTCCCCTGCAAAGGATAAAAAGAGAGACGCTCAGGCAGGACATAACTAATGGGTAGTGTACATGAGCGTCAAAGTCAAATGCAACATGCGTTCAGGTAAATAGGGGTTGAATTTCGGATACATTTACAAATCACATTGTAATTCCAGCGACTTGTGTCGAGTAATAAAAGTCATTTGACACCTGACCATCCTACCCATATGAGCTTGTTGGACATCCTATTCCAAACCCACAGGCATTATTATGGAGTTTACTCCTATCCCCCCCCCCCCCCCCTTGTGGTTATAACAGTTTTCACTCTTCTGGGAAGGCCTTCCACAAGATTTTGGAGTGTGTCTGTAGGAATCTGTGCCCGTTTAGCCAAAAAAACATTTGTGAGGCCAGGTACTGATGTTGGACGAATAGACGTGGCTCACAATCAGGATTCCAATTCATCTTATGAAAGACTTTTCACAAGATTTTTGAGTATGTCTGTGAGGATCTGTAGCCATTTAGCCAAAAGAACATTTGCGAGGCCAGGTACTGGTGTTGGACAAAAGGACCTGGCTCACAATCGCCATGTCAATTCATCCCAAAAGTTTTCAGTAGGGTTAAGGTCAGGGCTCTTTGCAGGCTTCATCTGAATGCCATTAAAACAATTATCAAGATGAATAAAACAGTGCACTTACAAAGAGAGCCTCCAGTTCCAAGCATGGAAAAGGCATTGTGTAGCTTCTGTCCCAATGTGTTTCATGCAAATGCACGTCTTTAGGGGACACTAGTACTTTGTAAGTTCACTGTTTTATTTATTTGACATGACAATTGTTTTACTGGGATTTGGATGAAGCCTTATACTTTTTTATGTGAAATCTATACTTTTTAACAAATATACTACACTTTATGTGGGCCCCTGCTTGTGGGTCCGTGTGGTGAGCACTTTGTTCCCAGACAGTATCAATCAAACCTCCTGACTGTCCGCAGTGGTGAGAAGCGGTTCTGTGAGGTGTCTCCATTGTGAGAATGGAAGTGGTCGACCACATGTGAAGGATCCCATTAACACAAATGTGCATGTTGCTCCTTTCCTCTGGAAGCTTTAGGCGGAGTTCACACTGCTGCACAGAGCGGCTCACAGCAGGGGTCCGGTGCATCCCTGTACACAGTTTCAGGTCCAATTTCAGTCCTAATTTTAGGCTGAATTTGGACCAGAAATGGACCAAAACATGCACAAGGCTCCTGTGCAATTCACTCTGGGGTCGCTCCAGAGATGTGTGAACCGGCTCCATAGAGAGCCGGTCACAATCTCCTGACATGCAAATTGGATGTGGGGAAACCACATTTTTCCCCACATCCAATTCGCAATAGTGTGAACCCAGCCTCAATGTTGGTGAGATATTTTAGCTCTGTTCCTCACGCGTGGTAGAGAGGATATCCATTAGCTGGTGGAAGACTCTTTCTTTGTGATAAAGTTTTTCACATATTTTGGACTCTTTTGCATTAAACTTTATTTACAATGATATAATTAATTTTATTATATTTGAATATTGTGGATGCTTTTTGGACATTATAAATAGTGTGTTGTTAACACTTTAAGCCTGTAATATTCTATATTTGGAGGTACAGCATTATTTTCTTTGATGATAATATGAGTATTTTCCGACAAGTTATGTTAAAGTAAAACAAAAAGCAATCCAAATCCAACTTAAAATTCTGTGTCTGTAACGTGCTGGGATGTGAGGCTCCTAATGGGCTCTCTGGAGACAGAATAGTTGCCCTGTACAAGGGAGGGCACTTTGAGGGAATAAAGCTCTTGGGTCTTCCACTAGCTAAAGATGACCAAATGCTCGGGGCTGCAGCATCCTGCTGGATAATAGAGTGTTGGTCTCTTGCACAATGTCTGGAGCTACTGGAAACAGAGAGGTCTCTCGAGTCAAGGAGTACCCCTTATGATGTTTAACTGTGTAATAGTAAGCTATGGATATGGCCTTGGTTACCAACCCTCCTATCACTGAACTGTCAAAGCCATTGCAGGATTCTTAGACTAATGCCCCGTACACACGAGTGGATTTTCCGTCAGAAAAAACTTGGATGGTTTTTCCAACGGAATTCCGCTCAAGCTTGGCTTGCATACACACGGTCACACAAAAGTTCTCTGAACTTTCATCAAGAACGCGGTGACGTACAACACTACGATGAGGCGAGAAAATTAAGTTCAATGCTTCCGAGCATGTGTCGAATTGTTTGCTCGTCAGAATTGCTACAGATGATCGGAATTTCCGATCAGAACTTTTTCCGACCGAAAAATAGAGAACCTGCTCTTAATGTTTTGCTGGCAGGAATTCCGCCAGCAAAAGTCCGATGGAGCATACACACGGTCAGAATTTCCGACCAAAAGCTCACATCGGACTTTTGCTGGGGGAATTTCCGATCGTGTGTAAGGGGCATTAACTGATAGATGGGGTGGTTGCAATTTACATACCTCAGTCACTAGGAGGAAGCCCGGTCTTAACAATCTGCTACACATGGGTCGTAGGTCACACCCTACAAGTTTTTTATTAGAGGTCTACTCTTGGTCCTCCATATAGGGTATACAATTGTACTGTAAAACAATGTAGTGATAACCTTAACTGGTTAAAACAGTGTGGTCACCAACACCCCCTCTCCATTTCCACTATGTCACCAGCCCACCAGGCAATCAGAGGGATTGCACTATGTTCTCCCATGCTGAGAAGTAGTAGGTTATTCTTGCATGGACTAGTGTAGTAAAAACAAATTAAATGTTCATGTCAGTGCCACAGATAAGAAAATAATTTTTAATGCTAAGGGTCCAAGTAGAAGCCCAGAAAGAACTGCTCTTCTTTATTGTGGATTCCAATGTACATTTGTGAGTACATTGAAATTCGTTTTTTTTAATAAAAGGTCTCATGGTAGTGTACTAGGCTAGTGTACCTTCTTGCTTTTGCTTTTGTTCCAGTATGGACTAGTGTGGGATTGGAAATGGGGGGCAAGAGGCAAACAGAGGGCAAGTACATGCTGCTTATTCTCATTACAGTAAAGTCAACCTGTTACTTTGCCCGGTTTGCATTTGATATTTAGCTCAGTTCTTGTAATGAATATAGGATAATATTTGATACTTACTTTGGGTATGAAAAATTCTTTTATAGTCACATCTTGACTAGTATAATGTGGAACACCTGTTGGTGCAATATTACCAAATCTTAGGATTTCATGGATGACGGCATCAGTATATGGCATCTGCTTTCTATGCATTAGGCAAGGTTCTCCTGAACCAATTACTCTTTCTATTTCATTCTGAACGTTTTCTGTCATCAAAAGAAAAACATAGAATCTTATTTAAAAAGGGCTTGCTTACCTTGAGATACCTTCAGCCTCACTTCGTGTTTGTTAAAATGTAATGGTGCCCATTGTAGAAGTCTTAAAGTTTTCAGATAATCATCCTAAATGGGCCCACTGCCCATGGAGTTGATTCTATATTAAAGAGGAACTTCAGTCTCCTGTGTATTGGCTCTGCAACCCCTCTGGCACCACCATTATGGCACATGTGCAGATGTGCCAAAGAGCTCTATCTGGTCTTTAGGTTCTGGCAGAGCCGTTTGGCACATTTGTTCACGTGAAGGAGATTCCCTGTACATGCTCAAAGATGGCAAAGGTTTAGGATCTCCATAACTGCCAGGTGTGCACATGCACAGGTAAACCCGTGCCTGCACAGATACTCAAGGAAATTTGCAGGTGCACAGATGTGCCACAGGCTCACTTGGGATCCAAAGCCCTGCATCACATCTGTGCATGCGCAGGGTGGCGGGCCACACAAACATCATTATCGCATAGGCGAGAAATGAAGGAGTGCAGTTTTGCAGCACAAATAAATGTCATAAAAATGCATACAATTACTTACATACTTCCTTCACATCGAATCAATGATGATATGCATTTAGGGAATTATACAAAGTGACGTATTGCGTCAACCATTGGGAGATGATGCTTGAAATAACTAATAGATGGCATTATACCCCCTATAGACTAGCAAAATTCTCCCCCACTAAGTTCCCCCTTTGCCGGGACAACTGCGGCCAAATAGGTCACTTACTACACAACTTTTGGGATTGTCCAAACCTAAAAAGCTTTTGGAAGCAGGTTTTTCCACTTTTATCCTCACTCACGGGGATTATCTCACCACCAAGTCTAGGCCTAGCAGTCCTCCACGTTGGTATAGATGCATACCCAAGCTCTTTTAGAGCAGTGGTTACCCATGTGTTGTTGGCAGCTATAAAACTCTGGAAGTCAACGGACGCCATCAACATATTGGACTTTAAAAGCATTAGTCCAGCAAAACTATACCTTTGAGCATATGTTGGCCATCAACTCTCTCCACTGTGAGAAGTTTCAAATTTGAGAAGTCATGGGAGAGCTGGATGAACAGAAAAACCATGCTAAGATAGGCTTCTGTATATAAGCTGTAGCATGTTACAATTTCCCTAATAATCTGTTGCACTTACCCTAAATGTGTACCTACCCTGTTTGTAATCTGGAAAAAATCTTTAATAAAGAGTATTTAAATTAAAAAAGCATACATTTATATCCAATTGTGAAAGAGGAAGGTGGAGGAGTCAGGGCAAAATGACATTTGCATAAGGGAGAAGGTCTACTTTAACTGGTTCCCGACCAGCTCACGCCGATATATGTCGGCAGAATGGCACGGGTGCACAAAACCATGTACCCGTACGTAGCTTGTGCCCCCCGCCGTGCCCGCGCCGATCGGATTTGTTGCAGAACCGATCAGTCTTCAGGTCCAGGCCAGTAATTTCTAGCCTGGACCTGCTGATCGGTTCTCTCCAATAAAATGCCACCTCTGCCTCTGTAATGTAAACACAGGCAGAGGAAGTGATGTCACCTCCCGTCCTGGAATTCGTTTTGGTTCCAGAGCGCGGAGAGAGGACATCTAAAAGTGAGATGCACCAACACTACACTGACACAGTACACATAGGCACACATTTCGACAGTTAAAGTTACAGTTACAAATAAAAGTGTAAAAAAAAAAAAAAAAAAAGTTAAGAAAAAAAAATATATAAAAAAAAAGCCCAAAATAGTTGTCGTTTTTTTGTTCTCTCTCTATTGTTCTGCTCTTTTTACTGCATTTTTTAACTGCAATGTTTTTATTGTTTATCATGTTTGCTTTTCAGGTAATTCTTTTATACTTTACTGTTTACTGTGTTTTATTGTTAACAATTATTTTCGTTTCAGGTACACCATTCAGGTGCAGCATTGATTTATTTATCTTGACAGCAACAGCATTTGCTCTCACGATACGTAAATCAGCGACTCTAGCGCTGTAGTAGGTGATTTCACCATCACAGTTTAAAAAAAAAAAGAGCATATATGCCGAAGCATGGGGGCAGGGGTGGAGGGGCCGATTTGGCCCTAACATTAGGGGTGGATTGCCCCCATGCTTCGACATATATTTTTTACTTTTTTTTGGCACAGATTGTTGTTGTTTTATTGAGTTAATGTTTTATTGTTATCATTGTTTGCTTTTCAGGTACACCATTCAGCTGCAGCACTGATTTATTCATCTTGACAGCAACAGCGTTTGCTCTCACAATACGTAAATCAGTGACTCCAACTCTGTAGGAGGTGATTTCACCACCACAGTTAAAAAAAACGGTGCATGTTTTAGAAGTGGGTGGATGCTGGGCGGTATTCTAATGGTGGGCAGACCCACCGATCAATCTCTTTTTTTGTTCAGTCCACAGGCTGCATGAAAAAAAAGAACATTACAATATATGCCCAACAAGGACCAGTGACATACTGGTATGTTGCTGGACTTTGAGTGGTTATGTGGTATATATGTGACTATAACTGTAAATAAAACCTATATCACAATAACATGTAGGGTCAAAAACAGCTCAAGTCCCCTTTTTAAATGGAATTCCATATGTCGGGTGGATCACTGCTCGAGTTCCCTTTAAGTGAAATTCTTTATGCCAGCTGGATCAGAGCACAAGTGCCTTTTGATTGGAATCCTGTATGTCCAGCCAACTACATGCTCTCCTTTACACCACATTGCATCACCAAGGGAAAGAAACAAACACTTAATAGTGTTTCACCTTTTAAGACCCTTTATTCACAACACACACACATTAAAATGCCACTCACATATCCCAGTGCATTGCATGCACTCACATGTGCAAGCAACAATTCATGACACACTGGCCTTATTCAGCCTCGGTGGGCTGTATTAGATATGCACTTCCTGGTCTTGTAGTGCACGATGATGTAATTCAATAAGTCCTGCCCCTACATTTTTCATCACCCGGACACGTGACATTCTCGGTGAATATATCAAAAAATTTCTTCATTGTATAGCACTACTGAGTTATCATAGCACTTAAAGTGGTTGTAAATGAAGAAGGTGTTTTGCTTTACTGCAATATACTGTATGTAGTAAGGTAAAAAAAAACTTCCGCATGCAGCATTCCCCACAGCCCCCCTAAATACATACCTAAACCCAATCTCAATCCAGCGTTGTGCACAAGACCTGTGGATCTCACGGCTCTCTCACTCTTCATTGGCTCAGATACAGCAGCAGGAGCCATTGGCCAGGCAAATAGTACTCTTATGCAGCGTACACACGGTCGGACTTTTCGACCGGACTTGTCCGACGGACGCCGACGGACCAAATCCGGCGGACAATCCAATCGTGTGTGGGCTTCACCGGACCTTCAGCGGACTTTTCCAGTCGCAAATCTGATGGACTTTAGATTTGGAACATGCTTCGAATCTTTACGTCGTAACTCCGTCGGACCCAGAAATCCGCTCGTCTGTATGCTAGTCCGACGGACAAAAAACGACGCTAGGGCAGCTATTGGCTACTGGCTATCAACTTCCTTATTTTAGTCTGGTGTACGTCATCACATACGAATCCATCAGACTTTGGTGTGATCGTGTGTAGGCAAGTCCGTTCGTTAAAAAGTCAGTCGGAAGGCCATCAAAAGTCCATCGAAAGTCCGCTGGAAAGTCTGTCGGACCAGTCCGGTCGAAAAGTCCGACCGTGTGTACATACTATTGTGTTTTTTTTTACCATTTACAGTGCCTTGCAAAAGTATTCACCCCCCCCCCCCCGCATTTTTCGTTTTTGTTGCCTCACAACCTGGAATTAACATGGATTGTTTCAGGATTTGCATCATTTAATTTACAGAACATGCCCACAACTTTAAAGATTTATTTTTATTATTGTGAAGCAAACAACAAATAGGACAAAATAACAGAAAAAGTCAATGTGCATAACTATTCACCCCCCTAAAGTCAATACTTTGTATAGCCACCTTTTGCGGCTATCACAGCTCCAAGTCGCTTTGGATAAGTCTCTATGAGCTTGCCACATCTTACCACTGGGATTTTTGCCAATTCCTCCTTGCAAAACTGCTCCAGCTCCTTCAAGTTGGATGGTTTGCGCTTGTGAACAGCAATCTTTAAGTCTGACCACAGATTTTCTATTGGATTGATGTCTGGGCTTTGATTAGGCCATTCCAATACATTTACATGTTTCCCCTTAAACCACCCAAGTGTTGCTTTAGCAGTGTGTTTGGGGTCATTGTCCTGCTGGAAGGTGAACCTCCGTCGTAGCCTCAAATCGCACACAAAGTGGTACAGGTTTTGCTCAAGAATATCCCTGTATTTAGTACCATCCATCTTTCCCACAACTCAGACCAGTTCCCCAGTCCAAACTGCTGAAAAACATCCCCACAGCATGATGCTGCCACCACCATATTTCACTGTGGGGATGGTGTTCTTTGGGTGATGTGATGTGATGTGTTGGGTTTGCGCCAGACATAGCGTTTTCTTTGATGGCCAAAAAGTTCAATTTTAGTCTCTTCAGACCAGAGCACCTTCCTCCATACATTTTAGGAGTCTCCCACATGCCTTTTCACAAACTCAACCCGTACCATTTTGTTTTTTGCTGAAAGTAATGGCTTTCTTTTGGGCACTCTGCCATAAATCCCAACTTTATGGAGCCTACGGCTTTTTGTTGTCCTATGTACAGATACATCAGTCTCTGCTGTGGAATTATTCAGCTCCTCCAGGGTTACCTTAGGTCTCTGTGCTGCCTCTCTGATTAATGCCCTCCTTGCCCGGTCTGTGTGCGGCCGTCTCTTGGCAGGTTTGCTGTTGTTCCATGTTCTTTCCATTTGGTTATGATAGATTTGATGGTGCTCCTAGGAATCATCAAAGATTTGGATATTTCTGACTTGTACTTCTCAACAACATTGTCCCTTACTTGTTTTGAGAGTTCCTTGGTCTTCATGGCAGTGTTTGGTTAGTGGTGCCTCTTGCTTAGGTGTTGCAGCCTCTGGGGCCTTTCAAAAAGATGTGTATATGTAGCGGTGGTGGATCAAAAGTTTGTGTCATACAGCAGATGAACAGTTCCCTCATTTGGATGAACCTGATTCCCATTTTGTGCACGGGTGGACGTTGTTCTTTTTTAGCCACTCACTAAGACTATTTTTAGTTTCACTCTAATTTTTATGTATATTTATGTTTGATTCACAATTCCATACCTTAGTAATTTGTTCTCCCAATCACAAGTCATTGAGATTGGGTGTTTATGGGATGCATGGACTATTATATATGTTTCACTTATTTACATTGTACTGTCAATGATTCACTATTTTATTTTATTCAATTTATATTTTTTAACGTTGATACACATTCACAGGTTAGCGCGATTCTAATGTTTCTAAATTCTATATGTAATGACAGATCATGTGACACATAGATTACACACAGGTGGACATAATTTCACTAATTATGTGACTTCTGAAGGTAATTGGTTGCACCATAGCTTTTTATGGGCTTCATAACAAAGGGGGTGAATACATAAACACATGCCAATTATCATTTTTTTATTTCTGAAAAATAGTTTTATGTATATATTTTTCTAATTTTACTTCACCAACTTAGACTATTGTGTTCTGATCCATCACATATAATTCAGATTTAAAAAAAACATTGAACTAAAGGCTGTAATGTAACAAAGTAAGTAAAAAGCCAGGGGGTGAATACTTTTGCAAGGCACTATATACTTGAGTCAAATCTGGAGGTTGTGAAAAGCCCCGGGAAAAGATTATTGTGGCCGCTGGTGACATCATACTCTTTTAAATCTTTATCTGGTGAGTGTAGACCTAGCCTTTTGTGATAGTGTGTACCTTACAGTCATTGTCACCCACTGCTTGGCCTGGATTTACTGCTGCATGAATTAATATATGCAGTTATTAATTCAGTCATATGGTTTAGGTCATTATTATTATTATTATACAGGATTTATATAGCGCCAACAGTTTGTGCAGTGCTTTACATTATAAAGGGAGACAGTACGGTTACAATACAATAAAATATAAGAGGGTTAAGATTGCCCTACTCATAAGAGCTTACAATATAATAGGGTGGGCCAAGTGCTACATGAGTTTATAACTGTGAGGATGAGCTGATGGAAGAGATACAAGTTCAGTTAGTTGGAGGAGTGATAAGTTTCCCTGAAAAGATGAGTTTTGAGGGATCACCTAAAGGCAGCCAGGGTAACAGATAGCCGGACAGATTGAGGTAGAAAGGATGGGAGAGGCTTTGGCGCATTTGGATAGCTAGGATTACTGATGTTAATGGATAATACCCCACCTAAATAAAGGTCAAAAGCAATCAAAATAATTTACTTACTCTGAATTTCAGGGTATTTTGCCATTAGCAGGAGGCCCCATCGGAGGACTGTTGAGGTTGATTCCATTCCAGCGGCAAATATGTCCGACACAAGAAATACCAAATTTACATCAGTGAAATGTAACTTGGGATTTGGCTTTTCCTGAAAATTCACACAGTTTACAGTATATATTTGTCTTAGAATGTATATAATATGGAGCTACAAATGGCAAATTTGGACATTTTCCAGAAAAGTTTGTCAATGTTTCAACCTACTCCCACATTACTGTATGGCCACATAGTATGGCCACATATTATAGTAACAAGCCAATAGGAACATACTGGAGGTGATAAGAGGCAAGTACAGCGATTGTCAAAGTTTTCTGGATACAGCAATCCAGAATTTAAGGCACCCAGTATGCAGAAGAATACTTTGAAACGGTATATCACTGTAGTGCAATTGAGAACTGTTTCAGAAGCAACAGTTAATTGATCATATATCAATTTTGAGGACAGACTTAAAAAACCTTTAAAAAAAAAAATATCAAAAACTCAGGTAGGTTAAAAAAAATAGGTTATACCTCTTTTTGCTTGACAAGGAAAGCATCAATTAAACTCCGCTGATCATTAACATCCAGTTTTTTCTTCTGGTTGGTGATGGTTTTTGTAACAAACTCTTGCATCTCAGCAAGGTTTGTATAGATTTCTTTATTGCTTCCAAGAAACAGTCGGAACAGGGATGGAAATGTATTGTACAACTGAAATTAAATGAGTTGAGTTCAATGTTTTACACATCAGATCCCATATGTTTTAAAGCAGCAGGGGAAGCACAATAAAAGTACATGCTAACTTGCACAGTTGCCAAATGTTCCAGTACAATGCAGTGGGGTATGTTCAGGTAAGTAACTACTGAACACTAATCATTTGGGGCTTGTTTTATCCCACTGACACCAATAATGTGGCTTATCTTATCCCACTGGCACCAACAATGGGACTTGTTTTGCTTCCACCAACACAATCAATGAAGGTGATTTTATACCACTGACACCAACAATTTGGGGTTATATTGCGCTTCCACTGACACCAACAATTTTGGGTTAATTTTACTCCTATCGACACCAATAATTTGGAATTCATTTTGATCCCACTAACACCAATGGCTTGGGGCTTAATTTATCCCATTGACACCAACAACGGGACTTGTTTTGCTTCCAATGACACCAGAAATTGGGCTTCATTTATCTCATTGGCCAACCATTGAAGGTTAATTTTGCTCTTACTGACACAAGTGATATGGGATTCATTTTGCTTTCATTGACACACATTATTTCAGGGGTTTATTTTATCTTTCTGAAACCAATTATTTGGGGTTATTTTTGCTTGCACTGACACCAATGATTTGACATTCATTCTGCTACAGTTTTAGGTTCAGAAGTAATCTAAACCAGCCCTTTTCAACCAGGGTGTCTTCTGGGTTTTTCAGGGGTGCCTTGACAAAATGCCTACAAATTGCCACAAATTGTCCAAGAACTGTCAACAAGTGGGTGGATGAGGTCTGCTTTTTTGCAAAACAAAGCCACAGGTTTATATTATGCAGCTCTAGAACCTTGGGCACTGTATGGGCCAGACACCAGTGTCTAAGAACCAATGACATCATAGGTTGATAAGGTAGATGTCAGGTGCCTGAGGATACCCTAGTTTGCCCCTCCTCTGCTCCTCTATTTCCGCACTTGGGTCAAGTTACCTAAGTGAGGGAGAGAAGCTGAGGGAGAAGAGAAACACTAAATACTAGTCAGTACCAGTGTGCAAAGGTGTATTTGTTTTGTAAGAATAAATCACCTCTAATGCTGGGTGTCCTACATGCATGCTGTGAATGTAAGAATATTAGTTTACTTTTTAAAATTTTAGAATGGGATGCCTCGAGACTGTGCAACATTTTTAAGGGTGAAAAAAGGTTGAGAAGCCCTAATCTAAATGATTGGGACCTTTCTTCAATAACATTTTTTTCTTATGATACCACCAGAACACCACAAGTCTTCTGAATGTCAAAAATTGATCAATGAAATGAAACAATAATGACATTCTGGTGCAGCCCCTTCCCCAGGCAACAGTGAAAGATACTAAACAGACAGCTGTGCTTAAAGCGGTAGTAAACTTTCACAAAAACAAATAAAAAATCCTCTTGCAAGGTAATGTCATAATGTGCTAGGAAACATTGCATACTAGGACATTATGAAAGACTTACCTTAAAACAAAGCCCTCCAGCGGTGCACTGTCACCGCTGACAGGGCTTCCATCTTCACCCAGTATTCCTTACGGGTTCATGGGTTGTGGCCCTATAAATGGGTGAGCCGTGATGATGTTAATCACATGCATGTGCACAGGAGTCACGGCTGTGGCACGGAGCTCTGAAGGGATGGCATGATTGTCAGTCACCAGCTCTCAGCTCTGGCCCTCCTGTGCTGCACTGTGGAGGGGGCGGGAGCAGCTGGCTCAGGCTCTCACCGACTCTCTGGGAGGCTGAGACAGCCTCCATATAGTTGGAATTTTTTCAAAGCTTGGACCGGCTAAGTGACGTCAGAACAAACTCCACTCCTATGATCCATAGGAGATGTACAGCCAAAAGGTGTTTAGTACCCATATGCAAACTGATGCAGCCAAATGGTGGGTGGTTCCACTGATTCAATAAGGCCCAATAAGGGGTGGTTAATCACTCAAACAATCAAGGATGCAGATGCTTGTTGTATATGGCTTCAAACAATCATAATGTTTCTTGCTTGGCTATTTGGTCTCACAGTGGGGCATTATTCAGAATGGAGGGTAGTTAATCTTATTTGGTGTTTTGTGCAATTTAAGTACCAGTAATTGTTAAGTAGCTGCTACTGTTCTTTGAAGAAGGAGCTGCCTTGCGCCCAAAACAACATTATTGTCCCATGTGATTGATTACATTTTCCCATACATACAGTAAAGACTTGTGGTGTGTTGGTGATACCATAAGAAAGCAAAAAAATATTTTATCCCACTAATACCGAAAATAGATTTTTTTTTATCCCATTGACACCAGTGATGGGGCTTATTTTACTTTCACTTTCTCTTTAATGTACCCCCAGGCCTTATTTTCTACAAAGTTTTTATTTTTGAACCCTTCAAGGTGTCCTTCCTAATCATTTACAAATGTTGGCAACTATGAACTTACTAACACAGTAATTAAATAGAATTGATCACAGCAATCTTCCATCCATGGTTTTTAATAGCGGGATGTAGAAATATTTATGTGTTTAGTAGGTAATGTGCCTGTAAAGGTTAAAAACAATTTCAATTGATGGATTGGATATTAGATCATGTTAGGTTGCAACTCATGAAGGGATTGAGCAACCTGGAGGTTTGCAGAGAATATGACTGGGGCTGCATATTATGAGGTTATGTTTGAAGCTTTTTTGTTATTCGGAAATAGCTTAAACTGTGTGATGATTGATTGGATCCTGATTTGGATTACAGTATGGCAATGGATTTGCCCCAAAAAGGAACTGCAGTTGGAGCTGGCAGTGGCCCCCCATGTGGAAAGGAGATACCTGAGAGCTATTTCTTCAGAAAGTGGATATTTATTTTTCAATAAAACATTCAAAAGAACACCACCTATGCATTGTGAAGCTTTAGGTGGCCACATCTTCAGTATAGGATTATTGGTCATAGGAACGTTCAAAAGAGTAAAAATGTTTTATTTTTTATTTTTTTTAGCTGCATGAGTTTTCTTTTCTTTAGCTTTTTAACTTTGTTTACACCTGGTATTCTGGCAAGTAACACACATTAGTGAGACACAACTCTGGAGGAATGAGCACAGGAGGAACAACTGCATTGTCAGTCAGGGGGAGGGGTGTAGTGTTATGTGGATTAGCAGATTTAAATACACTAAACAAACTGAACCAAACCCTAGCTTACACTTTATAAGAAGTTACAGCAAACAGTTTTTTTTTTACTTTTGGAATACAGGTTTTACATGAATAAATACAAGATGATCATTTTAATCACCCCTGCCAGTGTTAAAGAATATTGTAACCGACCATTTCATATTTCTGATATGTGCCTGCTGTACCATGTACATGTATGAAAAAGTATCCTGTTCTCTTTGTATTGCATCTTTTGTATCAAATCTCTGCTGTTCCTGCCAGTCCCTCTGCTATCCTATTAGAAATTGACCACACTAGGCACAAGAGAACAGTGTGGTCAGTTTTCTGGCTGTGCTGAGAACTCAGCCTTCTCTCCTCCTCTGATGACATCCCCCCCCCACACCACACACACACACACACACACACACACAACCATTCAGAAGATCAGTGTGCTGCTGTTCCTCCAGCCCTAACTCTCTGAGCTTCTTATGCAGCTGGGAACACTTTCCTGGTGCCTATCCATGGCAGCATACATATGGTTGGTTGATCCGCCCACAATCAACCCGCAGGACCGCGTTAACTCTATAAATAAAAGACAGCATACTCCCCACTCCATTCTAGTAACTAGTCTCAAAAACTGCAGAAAACAGATTAAGCAAGAAGAAAGTAGAGAGAGGTGTTTGCTGCCATTGACAGGCACTAGGAAAGGAAAAATTACGAAAAGGTAAGTATTCAAATTTTTCAGTTACCCGGTGCCTCCATGGCAGCATACATATAGTAAATACCTCACTTACGGGGGGGGGGATTGCTGCAATTTTTTTTTCTAATTCAGTGTTTTATAAAATTGAAAATTGCAAAGTCCTTTTCCTGAAGTCTAGGGAAATTAGGCCCCTTTCACATGGGTGTCTCCGTTCTGTGGGATCGGCTTTCTCAGCGGGGGATCTCTCCACTGATCCCTACTGAGCAGGCGGATGACAGGTCCGTCTCCGCTTACTGAGCAGAGTGAAGATGGACAGAGTCCCACTCTCCATTATGGGGAAATTGGATAAAAACGGACCGCTTATCCGGTTTCATCTGATTCCATCTATTCCATTCACCAGACAGATGGAAAATAGGACCTTCATCCGTCTGGTTTTGGCGGAGAGGAGAGGATTGGATAGCAGCGGGTATAAGCAGAAATATCACCGCTGACATCCACCACCCCATAGAGGTGAATGGGGTGTCCGATCAGGTCTTCCTGAAAAACTGACAATCAGACCTAATCAGGCAGCCTGTGTGATAGGGGCCTTAGGAAGGCCGGACCTAGACTGTAGTGTGACAGTAGTAAGTGAGGTAAATGAGGACCAGCTTGATGAAAGTGGTAAATGAGGCTTGCTACCTGTCAGATAGTTTAAGGAGAAACCTTAGCCCAAGCTGCCCAAGAAAATATGATCCCTCGAGTTGAGTGAGCATTAACCGACTCGGGTACTGGAAGGCTACTAGACCGATATGCCCTGTGTATTATCCAAACTATCCAACTGGCTATTGTTCTCTTTGATGCTGTCCTTTCCTTTGCTTGTCCTTTCCTTGCTCCATTAGGGATGATGAATAAACACTGATCCTTCTGAAAAGGCTGAGTGACAGCAATGTAATGCTTTAAGGTTCTTGCTACATCTAGTTCATGCAGCTTCGGTGAATTCTGCTCCTCTGAAAAAGCTGGTAGAACTCATTCTCGGTTGAGATGGTAAATGGATGAAACTCTCAGAATAAATTGGTGGATATAAAAAAAATATATAATCAGCGCAAACAACTTCTTAACAATAGTAAATATCTTTCTTGTAGCATTGTTTGCCTAATCTTGCAAGGCTATGATTGCTGCTTTCAGAGTGTGTCCACCCAACTCACAAACAAATGATGAAGTGCAACATATAAGTGCAGCGGAATCACTTCGTAACAGAACATATATATATAACAAAGTCCAAATCAAACTAATTAATTGCTGTGATGACAAAAAAAAATTATAGGTATCAAAGGCTGAAGCACTACCCTGTCTGGGAAGAATGTGATGTGGGGTTCTGAACTCCCAGGATCTATGATACTCTGCAAACTGAGGTGATTGCTACCAGGAAGGCTGCTTTGAATGTGTGATATCCTCCAGTGAACAAAATTTAGTTTAAGCGAAAGGAGGAGCTGCAAGCAGGTTTAGGATAAAAGGTAGATCCCATTTTGGATAAAGTGTTTTTCTCTGCGGTTTTAACTGAAGAACCGCTTTTAAGAAACTCTATAAGAGGATTCAGTGCCCATCTGGTATCCGTTAAGGCCTAACCCCAGATCCTCTTTGGAAAAACAGAATAATTTTATGCGCCTCTGCTTTTAGGGATCAAAATGATTTTTTTCTGCAAAGTGTAGACATTTTTCCTAGGCCTTGTAGTATGTTCTATTGGTAGATGTTTTTTTCTGGTGTGCAACAGGGTTTGAATTACATCGTGGAAGCAGTCCAGTTTTTCCAACCTTCGCCACTCAACTTCCATACCCTTAAATTCAGGGCTTCTGGATGTGGATGAACATATTCTCCTTGGGTCTCCTCTAGCAGATTCTGAAGCCCTGGGAGAGCTAGGGGCTTTCAGAGAGACAGGTGAACCAGGAGTGAAAACCATGTTCTCTTGGGCCAACAGACCTAACCAGGGGATGTAGAAACCGTAAGATCAATGGAATTGAGGGAAAGGCATATCCTCTCTAGAACTCCCAGGGTTGAACCAGAGCATCTATCACCATGGGCTCCGGGGCCTAGTACCTTGTGAAGTATAGGGGGGTCTTGGTGCTCAGCAGGGATGCAAAGAGATCTATCTGGGTATAACCCCATACTTGACAAATCCACTGGAATACATCCTGGTTTAGAGACCATTTGTTTTTGGCAAAGCTTCTGGACAGAAGGTCCGCTAGAATATTCTGGAATGCTGGTGTGTAAGAGACTCTGAGGTTGCATAAGTTCCTCTCTGTCCAGGACAAGATCAGGAATACTTCCTTTAATAAATACTTGCTGTGGGTCCCTCCCTGGTTCTGAATGTAGGCAACTGCTGCCCTGTTGTCCATCTGTAATGGGAGAGATTTCCATGTAATATGAGGGGCTAGGGGGGAAATAGTCATCCAAGCCGCCTTCAGTTCCATAATGTTGGAAACTATATGCAAAGTGTTCAACCTTGCCTGAACCATTCTGCCTTCTCAGTGGGCACTCCAACCCAAACAACTTGCATCGAATGTAAGACTAGTCCAGAATGTGTGGCCATTGAAACAGTGGTTTTGCTGTGTTCTTGTCCACCACCAAAGGCTGTCCAGAGTTATGATTATCTTCTGCATCAAAGATTTCCTCCTCTATTAAGATAGAGACCATTTTAGAAAGTATGCAGATGCCAACAGGTCCACTTTATCATTGGGATACAGGCAGAGAAAGACCCCAGAAGACTGAGGCAAGCTGATGCTAACTTTCTCTGCTCAATTTCTCTCTGATTACAGGAATCTCTTCCAGGGGAAGCGATACTGATCATTTCTGCATGTCGAATAGGGCTCCCAGGTATACCATCTTCTGCATGGGCATGAACTGGCTCTTGGCATGGTTTATTAGACACCCAAACCTGATCAAGGTGATCATGACTTCCTGTAGGTGAATTGTCAGAGTTTCTCTGTCTTGGGACCGAATGAGCATGTCGTCTAGGTAATGCAGTACTTAAACTCCCCACGCTCAAAGGGGAGCCAAGATTTCTACTAGCACCTTGGCTGGCAAAGGTTCTCAGTATGGTTGAGATGTCGAAGGGCAGACACTGGAACTGGAGGTGAAGATTATTCACTTTGAACCTCAGATACGGTTGGAAATCGAGGTGGACTGGAACATGTAAATAGGCATCTTGGAGATCTTTGGAGACCAGCCAATCTTCAGGCAGGATGGCTAATATGACTGCATTGAGCAATTCCATTACGTAGCGTTCCAGAAGAATGAACCTGTTTTATACTTTTCAGGTCCAATACTGGTCTCCAGCCTCCTGATTTCTTGCATACTAGGAATACTATAGAGTAAAAGCCTGAGAATTTCTCTGACTCTGGGACTGGAACCACTGCCTGCTGCTGAATCAGCGATGGGATATACTGATGTAGAATTTCGTCTTTTTCTGGCTATCTTGGTAGTCTGGAGGGTAGAAAGGATATTCATGGTGGATGAAGTTTGAATTTCCAGAAGTGACCCTGCTGAATCATGGAGATCACCCACTGATCTGTATAGTTTTCCATTCAAACCTGCAAAAATGCTCTGAGATGGGCACCTACTGGGCCAGTTTGGGTGGGCCAGGAGTCAAAAGGACTTTTGCACATCTTGAGTGGAAAAGGTCAGAGAGCTCTTCTTATTGTAATAGATGATAGCATTGCCAAGCACATCAGTATATCTATGGCTGCTTCTGCAATCAAATCTGAAGCTAGCTTTAGCTCATCCAAAGCCTTGATGATATGGTCAAAGTCTATACCCTGTCTATGGGCTAGTTCTATATTATCTGGCCATTTTTTGCCTGCTCTCAAAACTGAGGTGAGAGCCACTGCTGGCTTGCAGACCTCGCCAGCCGCCTGATACGTTTTTTTCCAAATCCAAATTAATCCTACGATCGAGGATATCCCTGAAGGAGACAGCATCTTCTAGTGGGAGGGTTGTATTTTGTGCCAATTTCATGACAGAAGCTTCCACTGTGGGGGCTGCATATAAAAACTGGGCGTCTGGTTTTGCTAATGGATATAGCTTGCAGAACCTATTATTTTATCCACTTTCCTTCACTCTTCTAGGGCGACCTCCTTTATCTCGTCCATAAACGGGAAAGCTGAAGATTTCTTCTTTAAATGGCAAAAATATCTTCTGGATTTTGATGGGGGTTCTGAAACTTTCTCCCACTGAATTGCCTCCTTCATGGTGGCTACGAAGGCTTCAATATCCACAAAGTCAAAAGAGGCTGTGGTATCAGCCTCAGATCTGGCGTCAGAGTCTTTCTGATGTGTAAGGATTTGAATGGGCCTATCATTAGAGGATGAGCCTAGAATGTCATGCAAAAGAGTTAGCTCTCTAATAGAGTCCTTGATTAATTTTTTCATGTTGTCCATAGACTCTTGCTTTTCTTTTTCCTAAATGCTAGTAGCCCGAGTGAGCATGATTCACAAACTAATTCCCCAGGAAGAGCTTGTTTGCCACAGATCCAGCAGACTCCATTGCCAGGGCTAAAGCAACCACGAGACGGGCCACGCTGCTTAGAGGTATGACGGGATGGTCTCTGTGATCTGTGGGAAGACTGAGGGGAAGAATTGGATTGCTCCTGTGTGTGTCTGTCATGACTGTCTGATCTCTTGCAAGACAAATAGCGATGCGGAATGGCAAAAAACAAATAGGAAAAAAAAGGTTCTATGAACCACGCCTGATGTGCTTTTTTTTTCACCTGTAATGATGCAGCCCTTATTAGCATGTTGAGTATCTTTTCTGCTTGGTGATTGTTTGTAGGGGGGGGAGCTGGAGGAAAGATGAAGAAAAAGAAAAAAAGGGAATAAAATTGGAAACAAACACACCAGGTAGGCCTGGGACCAGCAGGAAAAACCAGTACCTTGGTCTTGATCCATATTATAGAGGGGCAGAGCAGGCCTCCTTGACTCCTAGGGAAGGTGCCATAATTCGCCTGAGGGTGGTTTATATAATAACTCTACCCTGTACCAAGATGGCCGCCGCTGGCCACATTGTACTACCACATGCGTGATGATGTCATTGTGCCAATGAGGAAAACATGCCCCCCCACAATCAGGAAAAAATGTTTGCAAAGTGCCGCTGACACTAAGCGCCTATTGCTCCATCATATGTATCAGAAGACAGGCTGGCTTGCAGGCACAACCAACCTGCCTGCATGATTTACGGGAGAGTGAGAAGAAGACGCTGGACCGGAGGCCTGGAGACACTTGGGAAAACTCCATCAGACTTTATCATCAGGGCAGCTCACCATGTACTCAGGTATGTCCAGAAAAGATCAACAGAAAAGAGGGCTCCCCCACTTTTTGGTGCATCTGGCAGCCTAAGAAAAGGGACTTCACTACAGGAGAGCATGGACGGTGAGGCAAGGCTGTTGCTGACGTATGATCCTGCAGGCTTGAGGACAGAAAAAAGAATTGAGTGGGGCAGATGCTGTCTTTAATGTATACAGTTATTGTGGTCCTGTGTGTTGATTGTCGGCGGAACAACCAACCATATGTATGCTGCCATGGAGGCACCAGGAAATCACCAGCATCTACCCATAATTTGCTGTTGCTGTAAAACGGGGAACTTACCTGTACCATTGGGGAGCCTATGATTCTGATATTTTCTCTTATATTTGTCACAAGCCTGCACAGTGTTGGATCATCATAGTCTAAGCGATTGCCCAGTACGATAGAAACAATGATATTGGCCACAGCAGTAGTCACCACTGTGGAGTTTTCAAAAGGTTTTCCTGCAATAACAAAGATTAGCCAAAAATATGTTTAACTACTGTTCTACCAGGCCAGTTCTGACACTTCTGTCCTACATGTAAAAATATTTTTTTTTTTTAATTACTTAGAACCCACAAACATTATGTATATTTTTTTTAGCAGAGGCCCTATAGAATAAAATAATGGGTTTTACATTTTTTTTTATCTCACATGATATTTGTGCAGTGTTTTAAACAAATTTTTTTGGAAAAAATACACTTTAATTAATTTTAGTGCACACAAACACAATATAATACCTTTTTTGGGAAGTATAAAAGATGTTATGCAGAGTAAATAGATACCTAACATGTCACACTTTAAAACTGTGAATGCCCGTGGAACAGCGCCAAACTACGGTACCTAAAATTCTCCATAGGTGACACTTTAAAAGCTTTTACAGGTTGCCATTTTAGATTTACACAGAAGGTCTAAAGCTAGAATTATTGCTTTCATTCTGACGTTCACGGTGATACCTCACATGTGTGGTGCGATCACTGTTTACATATGCGTGCGGGACTTATGTATGCATTCACCCTATTTTATTATTTATTTTATTTAAAACTTTTTTTACACTGTCTATCATTTATTTTTAATTTTTTTGATCAGTGTATTGCTATCACAAGGGATTGACAACATCCCTTGTGATAGTATGGATCATGACAGTTCCTCTTTACTGAGACATCTGTTCAAGGGTTGCCATCTTTTCATCACGCCAAACCCGAACACTTTAGCGGCACACAACAATTTTTTTTTTTTTTTTTTGCCGTTTACATTATAGGATTGTAAAAGACCTGGGACACCTTTGGGTGCCCCAAGAAGAGTAGTATTACAGCGCATGAAGCGTCACATGACAAACAGTGGGTGTGGCCAAATTGTGTAAATAATGGGAGAAGCAAAAGGAGCTTAGTTTAATCAAACAAGGTCAGTCTGTCCCCCCGTACAGTCCCCCTTAGGTCAGCCTGTCCACCAGTATAATCCCTCCTTGGTCAGTCTGTCCCCCAGTACATCCCCCCCAGGTCCGTCTGTCCCCCAGTATAATCCCCCTGGGTCAGTCTGTCCCCCAGTATATTTGCCCAAGGCCAGTCTGTACCCCAGTTAAAGCGCCCCCACCAATATAATTGAAAGCACTGGAAGCAGACTGGAGGGGAGAGGGGGAAAGGAGGACTGGTGCTGCAGGGCTGCCACTGGTGTGTCCGGGTTTCAGGTGGAGTAAAACCTGGACCCAGGATCTAAAACCTGCACTAGATCCCATGGCAACCCTAATCTGTTGTCTATTAGACCCCAGATCTCTCCTCTGTCCTTAAAAGGATCTGATCAAACCAAGATCAGGCTGACTTAAGTTGTTGCTAATTGTAAGGCAGTGTTTTAGAAAAAGCTTTGACTGGACATACACTGTATTTTCCAGCTAATTACTCAGACTTTTTCAATATCAACTGATCTTTTTAGAGGTATAAGATCTCAAATTTAATTAATGATAGTATACATTATGACATGATTGTTTACACTCCTAAACCCACTGCTAAACCCATGACATGATTGTTAGTGCTCTATAACACATTTCTATACATTTAGCCTTTTTTTTTTGCAGAACTAAAAACCTCAGCCATTGTATCAGATTTTAATTTTCTGAGAAGACATTTTATGGATTTTTACAGTCTAATGAAGACTATTAGATAGTAATCTCCAGAGTGGCCTGGCTGCAGCAGAAACTATAGGGCAATAAACGAATTCCTAGATGGTGAGGGGGACCAAGCTGTACTACTGCTTGCTGCATGGAGAAAATAAGAGACACCAAGATCCCAAAGACCTCCTGTGTGTCTGACATCAACTCTTCGTTACAAAAGACTTCACAGGTGGGTCAATATTAAGCTGACCATACATATTTAGATGTTCTGAGCGAGAGAGATCTCTTAATTTTACCCAGCCACACTAAACAGTGCAGATGGATGAATCTCTGCTGACAGCTACTGAATTCTGACTGCTATTACCCAGGGCTGTGAGAATACCCCGTGGTTGTAGCTGATTAGCCGCAGTCATTGTTCCCATAGCTCCCAACTGTCCCGGATTTTGAGGGACTGTCCCTGATTTGGAGCAATATCCCTCTGTCCCTCATTCCTCCTCATTTGTCCCTCATTTTGGTCTGATCCTTATAGTTGTATATAAAATGCACTTTTTATCTTTCAAAAAGTGTTCTCCAGTGCTAAACCTTCCATCCAAATTCTAAATTGCTGCATTTGTACATTTTTAAAGCCAATATAAAAAATAGTAGTGGTAAAAAAATCCCTTGTGGATTTAATTAACCTTTTTTTGGGGCTAATTCTCCTTTAAGGGGGTGTGGCAGAGGGCGTGTCCTATGCCTACATATGTTTGCTAGTAGTTGTCCCTCATTCCCATCTCAAAATGTTGGAAGGTATGTGTTTCACCAACAATTTCCTCCCGACTCCTTATATTTTTGAATCAAAGATTGCCAAGCTGAGCAGTACCGGCAAAGTAACCCACTGTTAAAATTTTGGCCAATACACAGGGATCGGATAAAACTCCACCAGTGTATGGCAAGCTTTATAGTCAACTGTAACCTCTTCAGTCCCTGATGATATAGTACTGGATTTGTATTCATATGCTTATGGATTTTCTAGGCTTAATTTGACTTAACAGATTTACTAATGGGGCCCTCTCCCACCCCCAGGCTCCATATCTGCTATAGCTATAGTTCAGCCACTACCTGTATCTGACAAAGCCACTTCAAGAAATTTGCGGAAAGCTTAACCACTTAATGACCACCCACCACAGATATACTGCACCAGGGAGGCTGCTCTGCACCAGATCACGTACCTAGTATGTAATCTGACACCAAAAAACTATTAGATAATCACCTGAATGACCGCAATATACAGGGATATACAATGTAATACTGACACATAATCACACACATAGGTTGGACTTGATGGACTTGTGTCTTTTTTCAACCTCACCTACTATGTAACTATGTAACCTCAGGTCTGGGCCGCGTGAGTGCCCCACCAGCGACCGGCTCCCACTGAGATTATACACAGCTGGTGCCCAGCGGCAGGTACCGTGGATTCTATGTCCGCTGGCACCCACTGATGACGCAGGCAGAATGACAATCTGCCTATGTAAACAAAGCAGATTGTCGTTCTGTCAGAAGGGAAGGCACTGATCCTGTGTTTCTGCAAAGGAGAAACATGGATCTTTATCTTTGCCTTCATCTAGTCAAAGCACCTCCCCAACAGTGAGTAAGCATAACCTAGGCACACAGTTAACCCTTTGATCGTCCCTGATGTTAACCCCTTCCCAGCCAGTGTCATTAGTACAGTGACAGTGCATATTTCTTAGCACTGATCACTGTATTAGTGTCACTGGTCCCCAAAAAGTGGCAAAAATGTGAGGTGTCCGATTTGTCTGCCGCAATATTGCAGTCCCACTATAAGTCGCTAATCACTGCCATTACTAGAAAATAAATAAATAAAAATATCCCATAGTTTGAAGATGCTATAACATTTGCGCAAACCAATCAATATACGCTTGGGATTTGTTTTACTAAAAATATGTGGCAGAATACATATTGGCCTAAAGTGATGAAGAAATTCGATTTTTTAATTTTTTTTAATTGGGTATGTTTAATAGCAGAAAGTAAAAAATATTGTTTTTATTTAAAATTGTCAGTCTTTTTTTGTTTATAGCGCAAAAAATAAAAACCGCAGAGGTGATCGGATACCACCAAAAGAAAGTTCTATTTGTGGGGAAAAGGACATACAGTAATACCTCGGATTGTGAGTAACGCGGTTTACGAGCGTTTCGCAATACGAGCTATTATTTTTTTTTTTAAATCCTGACTTAGTTTGCGAGCGTTGTCTCGCAAGATGAGCAGAATTCAAGTCAATGGAGTGTCCAGTACCACATTTGGCCAGAGGTGCGGTGGTGCCGGTGACACTCGGAGCAGCTCGGATGCTTTGATATACGAGTGCTTTGGATTACAAGAATTCTTCTGGAACTAATTATGCTCGTAATCCAAGGTACCACTGTACATTTTATTTGGGTACAGTGTCGCATGACCGCGCAATTGTCAGGTAAAGTAACGCAATACCGTATCGCAAAAAATGGCCTGGTCATGAAGAATGGTAAACCTGAAGTGGTTAATAAATGTTTTGTGAAACGTCTTTGTACACAGTGCAAATGTGTATAAAGTTCACCTGTATTTGATTTGCAGCTTTGCTCATGTAAACGTATTTGCTCTTTTAACTTTTAACAGCAGCACCAAAGTGTGAAGTCCTACCAAAAAAAAAAAAAATCCATTCTAATGATATCCATTTATGTGGACCTTCACTTTACTTACCTGCTGATACATTTTTTAAATCTTAAAGGTCAAATCTAAAATGAGATTTGATTGGGTTTGAGTGACCAGCTTGACATGAGAAATGCAAGTTTACTGGGGAAAAAGGTCAATGAACAATGCAACACAGGAATCTAGTACTACTGTAGCAACAAAAACAAAACCCATTCCTGACCTCCGTAGGCTTTGAATGTGTTTACCAGACATCTGCATTCTTCTGTGATCTTATCTTCTATCATTTTGCTTCCCATCCTGAAATCTCGCAGAGCAGAAAAAGTGAACCGTCTCATGACCCTCCAGATATCACCATTAGAAAACAAAAGACCTAAAGAAAAAGGAAACATGCAGTCTATCAACTGGATATACCTGTATATTGTTTTCCTTTGATTTAACCTGCGGGAAAGTTCAGTGGATGCAAACACCTCAGTGTTTCCATATTTGGTGTGGCCAGAATCACCTTGGAAAGTGGTTATATTATTTTCACACACAAAAAAAAAAAGTTGTCCAGTCCACTGTGCCCATCTATGGGCCGGTCCAGGCTGACGTATGCAAAATTTACTTTCAATAAAGGTAATCACAAGACCCGTGGCAGCTAAGGGCAGCTCTCATAGCCACTGTAAATAAGCTTTCAAACATTTAGTCTACCCAGAACTGGTTTATTGGAAAAGGGTAGATGTTATTGTATTCTTAAGGAACTCTGTCACTCGTTTTTTATATTAATTTCCAAGGTAAACCTGCAAAGGGAAGTGTTAATACTTCACCCTTGGCTGATCTTTGTTGCCTTCCCAAGCTTTGCTGGTTGAGGAACTCCCTGCTGACCGCTGTGGTTCCTACCTTCATCCCTGCTTCACTATTTTGCCCTGAAGTGACACAATTCAATGGAAGGAACCACAACGTATAAGGTATCCAACACACTCTGAAGTATGTCGGAAGCTAAAGACTCTTCCAGTGGAAGCCTTATGCCCTGTACACATGGTCGGATTTTCCGACTAAAAATGTGCGATCGGATTGTGTTGTCGGAAGTTCCGATCGTGTGTGGGCTCCATCTGACTTTTTCCGTCCGAATTTCCGACACCCACAATTTGGGAGCAGGATATAAAATTTTCCGTCAACAAAATCCGTTCGGTTAAATTCCGATCGTGTGTACACAAATCTGATGCACAAAGTGCCATGCATGCTCAGAATAAATTAAGAGACGAAAGCTATTGGCTACTGCCCCGTTTATAGTCCCGACGTACGTGTTTTACGTCACCGTGTTCAGAACGATCGGACAACTGTGTGCGACCGTGTGTATGCAAGACAAGTTTGGCCCAAAATCCGTTGGAAAAAATCAGACGGATTTTGTGGTCGGAATGTCCGATCAATGTCCGACCGTGTGTACAGGGCAGAAGTGGAACTCAAGAAATTATCAAAGATCAACAAGAGGGGTAAGTAGAAATATTTTGTGAAAATGTCTGTAAATTGCATGTTTAAAAAATGTTTTAAAAAGTGACAGGGTCATTTTTTTAAGCTAGCAAAATGGCATTTTCCATAGACCTACCTGTACAAAGACTTTACACCACTGTCACGTCTACCCTAATGCAGGTGGTCAGACACTATAGCTGGCTACTGTGTGCTTCACCTATAGCAGCCCCTTTTCCCATAAGGCAAGCAGGCCTACCAGTACTCGGTTGCCCCTAGGTCTTATACACAATGCTATAGTGCCTGGCCACCACGCCAGGGCAGGCGCAAACTGAACAAAGCAAACAGGTACTTGCGATTGGCAGACAAGCAGAGTGGTTCTATGACAGTCCAGGTAAAAGGCAGGCTGAGTTTAGGGAATAGTCCAAAATCCGGTCCAAGATCATACACAGGGAAATCCAATAGCAGAGCAGGGTAGACAGACAGGGGGCTTGATCAGGAGTAACACACGTATCAATCTCTATCACAAGCATGCGTGTGAGGGTTTGGCAGGCTTATAACAGGTTTGAGTTTCCACCCAGGGACTGACCACATCAATCACCTTGCAGGTGGAAAAAGACAGGGAGAATGCCATAACCAAAACCCGGATGCTGGAATAAAGGAGCAGGAGCGCTAGATGCTCCTGACAACCAGATGTGATGAAACTTACAATTCATAAAACTTATATTACATTTATTTTTGCTTTAAAAACATATTTAAAAGAAAATTGTTTGAGCGTGGTTCAGCAATATTCTCTCACAATTTCCAATAAACAATTACAGTACAATTAACATAAATTAGATTGTTTTAGAGCCACAAGGTCAACATGTTTCTCATATATAGCTTCTTCAGGACCATCTTGCGATCCATTGAGAGAAATGAATCTAACTAAGTGAAAATCTACCACAATACATACATTTTTTTTCTCTGTTATTCATAACATATTACTCATATGTCCCCCACCTACCAAAATGCAACACTGTTACTGGGACAAATAGTGTAAGTGACCAGGAGCAGAACACACTTCTGGGGCGGACCCAGAATGACAAACAAATGTATGTATTGTGGTAGATTATAAGCAAGTTTTTGATGATCCTTAGCTGCACTTGAAGCAGGCTAAAGGTATCGTGCAGGAGGCTGTAGATGCCAGCACTGCTGGCATGTACTTGCTTTACTGACTACTTTAGCCAGTTCGGCTCTTGTACCGGTATATCCTTTGTGGACCAAACTAATTTTTACATTTCTTCTTATGGGTCTATTGCATTATTTGCCAATATTTTTTTTACTAATAGGGGGTCTTTAAAACATTTCTGCACTTTTTATATTTAATAGAGTTAAAAAAGTGTGGAACCCTCGTACTTAACATAACAAAAGTCACCCATACATCCATCAGCTATAACATTATGACCGCGGACAGGTAAAGTGTATAACATTATCTCTTTACAATGGCACCTGAAAGTTGGTGGGATATTTTAGGCATCAACTGAGCATGTTGTCCCTGAACATTGATCACTTGATGCCTAGTTTTAAAACAAGTGTTACTGTAGATAAAAAAATAAAATTGATATTGTGTGCATTGCCTTGCACTGAAAATGTATTTTACAAATTAATCAGTTTTTTTTTAATGCATTTCTTTTAATGCAAGGCTACAAAAAAAACAAAAAAAACTTTAATGATAAAAAAGAAAATCAGCAAAAAAATAGTTGAGGCAACCCCCCCCCAAATAATTAAATGAGGCAAATTAAAGTGGTTGTAACGCCTTAAGGTTTTTCACCTTAATGCATTCTATGTAGTTACATAGTAGGTGAAGTCAAAAAAAGACACAAGTCCATCAAGTCCAACCTATGTGTGTGATTATATGTCAGTATTACATTGTATATCACTGAATGTTGCGGTCGTTCAGGTGCTTATCTAATAGTTTCTTGAAACTATCGATGCTCCCTGTTGAGACCACCGCCTGTGGAAGGGAATTCCACATCCTTGCCACTCTTACAGTAAAGAACCCTCTACATAGTTTAAGGTTAAACCTCTTTTCTTCTAATTTTAATGAGTGGCCACAAGTTAAACTCCCTTCCACGAAAAAGTTTTATCCCTATTGTGGGATCACCAGTATGGTATTTGTATATTGAAATCATATCCCCTCTCAAGCGTCTCTTCTCCAAAGAGAATAAGTTCAGTGCTCGCAACCTTTCCTCATGTATTAAGGTGAAAAACTTTCTGTGCTGAAGCTCCCCCCCTGAGCCCGATCAGATCTAGCGATGTGCACAAGTGCAGCGGTTGGCTCCCTCTGCTGTCGATCAAAAGCTGTGACATGGGAGCGTGGGGTGGGGCCAAGTCTCATTGTCTGTGTCAAAGGACGCAGCAGTGGGACTTGGGCGCCGAGCCCCCACTGGTGCGCCCATGGAAAGCAGCTTTCCGAGGGGGCACCCGATGAAGAGGAGGGGCCTGGAGCGTCAGCTGGGGACCCTAGAAGAAGAGGATTGGGCCTGCTCTGTGCAAAACCATTGCACAGAGCAGGTAAGCAAAGTCCTGTTTGCTATTTAAAAAAAAAACTCCTTTCACTTGCAAGATTGTATTAACAGAAGTTAAGTGCAGATTAAATAATTATCCTTTGATCTGCACACAAAATAACTAATAAAATGAAATTGTAACATTATTGTTCAGATTCATTTATGAATGAAGCCTGCAAACAGTTTGCCAGCTTCCTTTATACAGGAGCTGCTGTCCTGAGACACAGATGGAAGAGTGGTAGTGAAGTTTATATGGAGATTTCAGCAGATTGTCCGCAATAGGGAAGGAAACATTGGGCATAAGAGTCACACTAAAAGTACTTACAGTAGATGATATTTATTTGCTAATAGTTATTAGTGATTACTACTTTTTTCAGTCTTATGGTGATTTCAGCCTTGCAAGGAGTAATAAAGTACTGTAAATGACTGTTGTTAAATTGAAAATTGTTAGGATTTGTTATGGTTACCTTTTTCCTTAGTTAACTCTGAGAAAAGTGGGATATGTGGTCTATCGGCAAAGACCTCGGCATGATTGACTAGAGCATCTTTCACCGTCTCGTAGCCAGACAGCACAACCATCTTCTGTAGCCCTATTTGTAAGCTATACACTGGGCCGTATTTCTTAGCAAGCTGCAATGTAATATAGAAATTGATAATAATAATAATAATGCTGGCAGCAGTTTACAGCATAAGGGCAGACAGTACAATTACAATACAATTTAATACAGCAGGAATCAGAGAGCCCTGCTCATTAGAGCTTACAGCCTAAGAGGGAGGGTCAAGAAATACAAAGGTAATAACTGTCTCTGGAGAGATGAATATTCAGGGATCGTCTGAAAGTGAACAGAGTAGGAGATAGTCGGACGGATTGGGGTAGGAAGTTCCAGAGATTGGGAGAGGCTCTGGAGGCATCCTGGAGGTGAGCACGAGATGGGGTGACCATGGAGCTAGAGAGGAGGAAGTCTTTGGATGATTGAAGAGAACGATTTTGTTGGTATTTTGAGACTAGGTTAGTGATATATGGAGGGAGAGTTGTGGATGGCTTTATAAGTAGTGAATTTAATTCGTTGGGTGAGCGGAAGCCAGTGGAGGGAAAAGCAGAGAGGAGTAGCAGACACTGAGCGGTTTGTAAGGGGCATAAGCCTGGCAGCAGCATTCATGATGAACTGAAAGGGGGATAGCCTATCTAAGTTCAGAGTCCAGGATTACACCTAGGACCTTGGCATGGGGGGACGGGTTTATAATTGAGCTGTTGGTTTTGACAGAGAAATCAGGGAAAGAGGTACGTGAGGGAGGAACTATTATTAGCTTGGTTTTTGATAGAATGAGTTTGAGGAAGTGGTAAAACATTCAGGCTGATATGCCAGTCAGTAAATTAGTGATGCATGAGGAGACTGATGGAGTGAGCTGAGGGGTAGAGAGATAGATTTGGGTGTCATCGGCATAGAAATGGTATTAAAAGCCATGGGAGGCAATCAACATGAAAATAGAAGAGGTCAAAGAACAGAACCTTGAGGGACCCCGACAGAGAAAGTCAGAGGAGAGGAGGAAGTAGAATTGTGACAATGAAGGTGCAGTGGGATAGGTAGGATGAGAAACAGAGAAGAGTACAGTTATAGAGACCAAAGGAGTGGATTTTTTGGAGGAGTAGGTCCAGTGTCTCAGAGGCAGCAAAGAGGTCCAAGAGTAGCTGAAATTCGCACCCTATTGCATCTGCTAATGATACCATACCGCAATTTAGTTAAATTCTGGGAACCCAATGTGACAGACCTAGCCGGGAGAGAGACTTTTGGAGGGGACTGTATGCTAGCCTCTTGCCAATCGATCGTGGGCCCTGTCATTTGGGGGAACGGTGCTCTTTGTGAGCTGTATGCCTGGGGACCCTTGAGGTGGTATTACTGTTGGTTCGGGTCCTGGTCCCCCAGGACACACAGACTCTGGGGACCCTGGATTTCCCATATTAGGAATAGTGGCTGATTCATAATGCTGGGACAGATACTGTTAGGAGATGCTTATGTAAATTCCAGCACCTGTCTGTCTGTTGCCTGCTAGAATGTGTATTGTAAATAAGTCTCTAGTATGGGATCTAAGAGTCATTAGATCCCCATTGTTGTTTGTGTTTAATTAACTCTGCTATTGTGATAATGTTGATTGGATTTTCTGAACTACAAGACGGCCAGTCTGGCCTACAGGTCATGTCTGAGTCATCTAGGCTGTCTAAAGGGATTAGTTAATTAGCTCATGTTAATTAGGTTAATTAGGTTACAGCTGTATTGTTAGAGTAATATGAGTCGGAGGTATGCACCTCCACTTTTAGTGTATAAAAGAGCCTGTGTATTGCAATAAAAGAGAGATTCCTGGTTGAACTTACATACAGCCTGCCTGATGTTTGTTCTGAGCTATCACAACTGGGTTAGAACGGCACATAGCTGAAGTTCTAATCCCGGAGCATTGGATGACCGAACCCTCAGACATTGCAATCTGATTCAATAGCTGCAGAGGAGTGTCAGGAGAGTGGAACCGAGCGAGCAAGGGGCTCGTTACATTGGTTGGCAGCCTTGGGATTTGCTCTCCAGTTACTGGGACACTCCAAACCAGCCTGCAGGAGAGCCACGCTGAAAGACTTACTTGAGAGCCGTGGAGGGAATGGTGGGATTGTGCTTCCTTGCCGTGAACACATCCAAACCATCACCTGGATCCAAGGTCCAGATAGCAGGAGAGGAGAGATACCAGCCACCATGGATGAGGAATTCAGAAGGAGGTTGCGAGAGAAGCAGATACAGCACAGAGGACCAGTATCAGAGCA
Organism: Aquarana catesbeiana; assembly: GCF_042186555.1. NCBI lineage: Eukaryota > Metazoa > Chordata > Amphibia > Anura > Ranidae > Aquarana > Aquarana catesbeiana. Next base: position 38,971,945 of record NC_133327.1, read on the forward strand.
GGTCCTGCTAGGATGGTTTGATTCTATCCGCTGTGAACTCTGGAAGGAAGCGCTAGCCCATGAGCAGCGACACCAGGGAAAAGTTCTCCCCTCCATCCATGTGAGGTACTGGTCGCAGTATGAAGTGCAAATGCTGTTTTTGGGGGAATAGCCGAACCAGGAGTGGACAGCTGAGTTAAGCAGGCTGATCCGGGCAGAAATGCGGTTGGACGAGAGCTACAGAGCCCCCAAGTGGTATGTAGCCCAAGTGTGCCCGTGGACAGTAGATGACAGCCCCATGGAAGGCTTTGACTACGATGGCCTGGGATTGTTATACTGGAGACTGTCCAGGGACCCTGACTTTGGGAGTGATCGGGAGTGGCGTTTGGAGGAAATAATGGAGCACAGAGAGCGGAGACTGAATGTCTCAGAAGTGCACTGGGCACAGGAAGATTTGGAGTTTCTGGCTGTTCAGGAATGGGAGCTGGAGATCGCCTACAAACAGCTGTTAGACTCTGCTCAGCAGCAGGGTGGTGCTCCCTTTGCCTGGGACTATCAGGAAATACCAGTTGACAACTCTGAAATCCTGGCTGAAGAGTTGACAATGTGGCAGAGTAACGGTGTGCTTTGCCAACCTGCACCCGCAGCTATGGAGGCGGAGGTCTTATGGTGGATGCAGCAAGTGCTGACTGACCTTGATGAACCTGTTGCTGCATTGGATGATCTTGGATGGAGGAATGTGCCTGTCCAGCAGAATGCCAGAGATTCGGCAGTGGAAAATCTGGAGATCGCTATCCCCAAAGCTGAAGTGCTGACAACAGGGCAGAGCTCTGCTAACCTCTGCCCAGCACTGATAGCATCTTCTGGGTTCCATGGACAGGAGATGGTGAACCTTTAACCCCAGACACCAGTTGCAGAGATAGGGAATTTGATAGACTTTTCTGCTGAGGAAGAACAGCCAGGTGAGCCTCCAGAAGAAGAAGAGCTGTTATTAGGGCCAAACTTTACTGTGCTCTGCCCAGCACCAACAGAATTATCTGTGAAGTTAAAAGGAACTTCCCCAGCTGAAGCGCTGGCAACCGGACAGAGGGTCCAAGATCTCTGCCCTACACCTGCGTCGGTTCCGGAGGCTCAGGGTGAGAAGGAGGTGGTCACTTCCCAGCAGCACATCAGGATACAGGGGGAGAAGGGAGAGGAGGTGTTCGTCCTCCCTCCTCAACAGTTAGCCGGAGCAGATGGTGTGGGGTTTCCAGCAGAAGGGCTGGCAACAGGGCCGAGTACTGCTGGCCTCTGCCCTCAACTTACAGAGGCTGAATTTCCTGTGAAGGTGGGTGGGACTTCAGTCTCCACCTATATACCCCAGATATGCTGGGCAGTCGGCCCAGATCCCCAACAGCATGACGGAGTGAGCCCAGACACCCTGTCTTCTCTCCAGCGGCAGAAAGGACTCCAGGGAGAAGGGCCAGTCCAGGCCTCTCCCCAGCGGCAGATATGTTCTCTGAGAGAGGCAGAGGTTGGCTGGGTGAGTAATACTTTGTTTGGAACAATTTGTTTGGGGTACTGTGTGGGTACAGGCATTAGAGGACTGGAACTACTGACTAACTTCGGAGTCAACCCATCTGGGGTCTCCTCCTGTGTTAGTCTCCTGCCGAAAGGGGAGAAATGTGACAGACCTAGCCGGCAGAGAGACTTTTGGAGGGGACTGTATGCTAGCCTCTTGCCGATCGATCGTGGGCCCTGTCATTTGGGGGAATGGTGCTCTTTGTGAGCTGTATGCCTGGGGACCCTTGAGGTGGTATTACTGTTGGTTCGGGTCCTGGTCCCCCAGGACACACAGACTCTGGGGACCCTGGATTTCCCATATTAGGAATAGTGGATGATTCATAATGCTGGGACAGATACTGTTAGGAGATGCTAATGTAGATTCCAGCACCTGTCTGTCTGTTGCCTGCTAGAATGTGTATTGTAAATAAGTCTCTAGTATGGGGTCTAAGAGTCATTAGATCCCCATTGTTGTTTGTGTTTAATTAACTCTGCTATTGTGATAATGTTGATTGGATTTTCTGAACTACAAGAAGGCCAGTCAGGCCTACAGGTCATGTCTGAGTCATCTAGTCTGTCTAAAGGGATTAGGTAATTGGCTCATGTTAATTAGGTTAATTAGGTTACAGCTGTATTGTTAGAGTAATATGAGTCGGAGGTATGCACCTCCACTTTTAGTGTATAAAAGAGCCTATGTATTGCAATAAAAGAGAGATTCCTGGTTGAACTTACATACAGCCTGCCTGGTGTTTGTTCTGAGCTATCACAACTGGGTTAGAACGGCACATAGCTGAAGTTCTAATCCCGGAGCATTGGATGACCGAACCCTCAGACATTGCAATCTGATTCAATAGCTGCAGAGGAGTGTCAGGAGAGTGGAACCGAGCGAGCAAGGGGCTCGTTACACCTGGCATTTATCTGAATATGGATCTGACCCATCTACTTCCTGATGCTTTGTTTGCTCTCCATTCCTCTCCCTTGAGCCATCTCAATTGTATTCCTGAGGGTCAAACAACTGCCTCCACCTTGTCCCAATCCTTTGTATGCTATCTCACACTAACTTTGCCGTTTTTCGACTGTTCCCACTTTCTCACGTTTTAGAGTATTTACCCATTTTTACTGTTATTGTACTATTGATTTATGTCGCCTGACCTTACTTGTCATTTTTCTTTTGATTTTGTTTCTTATTATTCCCATTATTGCCTTGAGTTTTTACACATCTCTGTATGATTCTCCTTTATACTTGTAATATTGTATCCTGCGTTTCCTAATAAATACAAAATATGAAAAAAAAGATGTCAAGGACAAGTAGAACAGAATAGTGTCCGTTGGTTTTAACTGTTAGTAAATCATTTGTGGAGTTTAGGGAGAGCAGTTTCGGTGAAGTGTTTAAGGCAAAATTCGAACTGAAGGGGATCAAAAAGTTTGTTCTCAGTCAGATGGTCGCTCAGTGGGTCGTAGACCAAATGTTCAAGAAGTTTGAAGGCAAAGGGGAGTAAGAAGATGGGGCATAAGTTGTTAAGATTGGTGGGGTCCATTGGGGGCTTTTTAGGATGTGTTGTTTTAGAGAGTTGGGGAAGATGCCAGAAAAGAAGGAAAGATTGAAGATGTGAGTTAGAGAGTGTAGAATAGAGCCAGAGGTTGACCCTAGCATTTGAAAGGGAGCAAGATCCAGGGGGAAGGTGGTTAGGTGGGCATTAGAAAAACATTTAGCAACCTTGTCAATAGTAGCCGGGTTGAATGAGGGGAGTAATGATTGTACCTGTGGAGATGGGGTGTTAAGTGGGGGAGGTATCTGAGCATTGAAGATCTCCTCACAAATTGTATGATTCTTGCTTTTGACGTGATTGGCAATCTCCTGGGCAGTAAGTCAGTTACTGGGAGGAGGCAGTGGAGGACGAAGTAGAGAGTTTAAGGTAGAGACTAGTTGATGGGATGAGAAGGTGTGAATGAGAGTGATAAAATAAGTCCGCTTGGCAGTGAGGAGGCAGGAGTAGTATTTTTGGAGGGTAAATTTATATTGGTTGAGGTCTTTCTAGCTCAAGAACGTAGCTACATTTTCTGAGACTTCTGGTGTCATCTGTCGGGGCCCAATTCTGTGTGTAGTGAGGTGGGAAAGCTTGTCTATGGAGGATTACAGTGAGCTGTTGTAGACAGCGAATAGACAGGGGTGAGATTTTGTCATAGAGGTGGTCAGTAGCAGAGTAAAGAAGAGAAGGGTTGAGGTGGCAAAGGTTTCTATGGGTAACTGTCAGGCGGTTGAAGGGAGAGAGAGCAAAACGGTGGTGATCAGAGAGTGGGAGTGGATTGTTGAAGAGGTTGCATGGTGTGCATAGATAGGAGAATACAAGGTCAAGGATGTTGCCACTGGAGAGAGTAGGAGTCGGTATCTTTTGCTTCAGGTGAAGAGAGGAGGTTAGACTGAGAAGTTTAGAAGTAGCTGCAGTAGTATTAGCAATACCAGGAATGTTGAAGGCACCAAGAATGATTGTGGGGATTTCAGAAGAGAGAAGTAAGGTAGCCAAGTTACCAAGGAAGGTTGATACCAGTCCAGGGGGCTGGTAACTGGCAGCAATTCTTAAAACAACTGGAGAAAATAGACAAATACAATGTGTCTCAAAAGAGTAGAGTGTCAGAGTGGGAGGTGGGTGAAGTACCTGATAGGTGCTGCGTGGAGCTAGAAGGATTTCCATTCCATCTCCCTTCCACTGGGTCTGGGGAGTGAGTTCGAAGAAGGCCACCATGGGAGAGGGAAGCAGGAGAAGCAGGAATTTGTGATAAAGAGGTCATGGGAGGGAGGTGAGTTTGTTACAGACAGAGTGGGCATTACAGAGGGCACAGGAGAAGGGGAGGCTGGTTTTGGGAAGAAGAGGAACGGAAATTAAGTTCTGTGGATTGTAGCTGCTGCCAGAGGGTGTAGGGAGGTGGGAGCATTGGGCACAGTGAAATTATACAGTATGGGTCAAGGGTTTGGGGATATGTCATCAGAGGTTAAAAGAAACAGAAGGGTGGGGGAGGTAATGTGGGAGTGCGATTTATATGACGGGACATGCCCCTGTGTCCTGTAGGTTTTATCAGCATTTGGTTGTAGAATTAGCAGGAGTTGATGAGTGCAGTAATAGGGAGAGGACAGAAAGGAGGGTCATATACAGTACATATTGTAAGCTGTGGGGTGGAGAAAAGGGATGAAGGAAAGAGAGTTTAAGGAGAGACACAACTGCCAGAAGGAGTGATAGAGAGTGCATATTACAGAGTAGGAGGAGAACTGAATAGAGAGACAGGGTCACCTGCAGCCTGTTTGATGCTTTTCAATGCAGTTTGCTTTGTATGTTCGCTTCACTGCCACCCTCCTGTGACAATAGTAAATTAATATTCAGTGCAGAGCTTGCAGGGCATATCACTTGTATAAAGAATCACTTAGAGAAAGAATCACTTAAAAGAGAAGCATGGGTTTTTGTTTTTTTCAGAGTCATACTTACCTAGGTCGATGCAACATCGGTCTGATGCTCCATCTTTCCCCTGGCGCCTCTACACTGAGAACCGAGTGATCAAACACTGCTGATCGCTCAGTGCTCACAGCTCTCTGCTCTACCCCCTCCTTGCTCACTGGAGCACTGAGCTGTGGAGGAGGCGGGATTGGCCTGCTCACCCTCTCAGTGGGTGTCGGTCCAGGGATCTGGGCGGAACCCAACTCTGTGGACGTGAGCCTGGACCGACTCTGTGATTTCACCAGAGAGCGGACTTCAGTCCGCCCTCTGCTGAAAATGGGTCACAGGAGTGCAAAACGAACTGCACTCCTGTAATTCATAGGAAAAGTACAGCCAAACGAGCTTTGGCTGTACTTCTCCTTTAACTGCTCTCGGACTGCCCCATGTACATTTACTGCATCTGGGCGGCCCGGGTGCGCAAAATCACGTACCTGTACGTGATTTTGTGCACGCGGTTTAGGGGGTGCGCCGCTCCGGCTGTGATTTGACACAGCGGGAGCCAATCAGCAGGTCCATGATGGCTGCAGTGACCCGCCGATCGCACACAGGAGAGACGGATCAGCAGTGTGCTGATGTAAACAAAGCACACCGCTGATCTGTCAGTGAGGAAAAGTGAGAGATCGTGTTTCAGCTAAGCTGAATCACGATCGTGCCTTTTCTCCAGTGTAACCCCCTACAGCTAGAAACACCTCCCTGGGAACACATTTAAACCCCTTGATCTCCCCCCAGTGTTAACCCCTTCCCTGCCAGTGCCATTTATACAGTGATCAATGCATTTTTATAGCACTGATCACTGTATTGGTGTCACTGGTCACCAAAAAGTGTCACTTAGGGTCAGATTTGTCCGCCGCATTGTCGCAGTCCCGCTAAAAATTGCAGATCACAGCCATTACTAGTAAAAAAAATAAAAGTAAATAAAAGTCCCTAAATCTATCCCGTAGTTTGTAGACGCTATAACTTTTGTGCAAACCAATCAATAAACACTTTTTGGGATTTTGTTTATCAAAAATATGTAGCAGAATACATATTGACCTAAATTGATGAAGAAATTAGATTTTTTACATTTTTTTTTTGGATATGTAATATAGCACAAAGTAAAAAATATTGTTTTTTTTTATTTTGCAAAATTGTCAGTCTTTCTTTGTTTTATAGCGCAAAAATAAAAACCGCAGAGGTGATCAAATACCACCAAAAGAAAGCTCTATTTGTGGGGAAAAAAGGACATCAATTTTATTTGGGTACAGCGTCACATGACCGCGCAATTGTCAGTTAACGCGATGCATTGCCGTATCGCAAAAAATGGCCTGGTCAGGAAGTGGGTAAAACTTTCCGGGGCTGAACTGGTTAAAGAAAGGACCCCAGCAAAGTGATCCCAGAAAAAAAAATGATTTGCCACGCAAAGCTGCTCCAGATTCTGTCAACTCCAGTTTTGATAAAATCTCCCCCAGTGCGTTCCTTTTTTTTTATTACAGTTCATATTGCATTTTGACTGTGATTTTAATTTGAAACTCCATTAGAAAAGAATGGCAGGAAACAAAAACTTATGCATCATGAACTTTTGAACAATTTAACCACATCAAAAACACAAAAAAAGGCATAACCTCTTTCTCACTAAGTAAAACAAAATGCATAAGAAAAACAGTCACATAACAAGTATAAAATTTTAGTGTGCGTTAATAATGCATTTAAATGCACCATAATGTGCTAAACAAATATGTAGGCAGTTCCAAGTACAAAAGTACAAACATGCCCTAAGATATGTAAGAAGCCAGTGAAGCATAAATTAAAAATCTGTTTTGGGTGTGCCATTTAACAAGTCTGTAATGTATATATAATATACATTACAAACATTTTTTTTTCTTAGGATTTGACATTTTACAAAGGTGAAAAAATTTGTGATTTTGACATGTTATTGTTTAGGTTTAAGATAGTGATGTCTAATCCTCTTAGTAGGTTTAGTAACACCTGCCCTCCCTCATTTCCCACAAGGTATATAATGTCTGCGCTAATCTATACTCTGTGTATCACCAGCAGTCATAATACAGCTAGCCCTCATTCGTTGAATTGGTTCTTTCAAAACAGAACTTGCTGCAAAATTATAACTTTTGTATTTGCTGACATTTTCTTGAATTTAGCCTCTGCATTTTGCTGAAATTGCCTAAACATAAGCTCCCAATTTCTCTCATCAGTGCTAGGATGGGATGTTTCATTTGGGATATTTTTTGGCAAAAGAGATTGGTGTGTGGCACAGGGTTGCCACCTTATCCCTTTAAACCCAAACACATATGAATTACACAGATTCTGAGGCTAATTTCATGCAGATAAGGCACTGAGTGAGTTTAATTACCACCTTAATCAGCCACAGAACCTGTGTAATTTATATGTGTTCAGTTTTAAAGGGATGAAGTGTCAACCTAGGTGTAGCACCCTCCTAGTGTAGGATGCTGGGCAAATTATTTTTTTGTAGTCAGGGAAGCAGTGATTGATTGTTCTGGTCTGTTAATGGTTTCATAAGCTGGGAAGTTGACTGCTTCCTGCTACTTCTGAAAGAAGTTTCCAGAACATATTATGGCCTCGTCAATTCATGGGGGGGGGGGAGTGTCCAGAAGGTGGCTGGGGAGATGATAAAGAGTATTAAGCCCTAGAGATATTGTTCTTTCCTCATCAAGGAGGGTTCCAAATCCTCTGGGGCTGTGGACTGAGTAGCTTTTCTCTGTTCTCATACTAGGTATGTGATCCAGTGCAGTAGAGCTGCCTTGTCACCGTATATCTAAGTGATATGGTCGGCAAGTGGTTAAAAAAAAGTTAAACTTTAAAGAAAAAAATAATAATGCACAGGAAAAAAATATGCATTAACTAAACTTTAGGAGGCTGGAAAGCATTGCACCAGAGATCAGTAGATCGCTGGTGCCATGCAGGACTCCTGCAGACTGTAAGTGTAAGCTGTCTCCCATACAGTGCCTTGAAAAATATTCATACCCCTTGAATTTTTCTACATTTTGTCATGTTACAACCAAAAACATAAATGTATTTTATTGGGATTTTATGTGATAAACCAACACAAAGTGGCATATACTGTAATTGTGAAGTGGAAGGAAAATGATAAACGGTTTTCGAAATGTTTTACAAAGAAATATGTAAAAAGTGTGGTGTGCATTTGTATTCAGCCTTTGTAGAATCACCTTTCACTGCAATTACAGCTGCTAGTCTTTTTTGTAGATGTCTCTACCAGCTTTGCACATCTAGAGAGTGACATTTTTGCCTATTCTTCTTTGCAAAATAGCTCAAGCTCTGTCAGACTGGATGGATAGCATCTGTGAACAGCAATTTCTTGCCACAGATACAGCAGTCTTACCACAGATTATCAATTGGATTTAGGTCTGGACTTTGCTTGGCCATTCTAACACATGAATATGCGTTAATCTAAACCATTCCATTGTAGATCTGGCTGTATGTTTAGGGTCGTTATCCTGCTGGAAGGTGAACCTCTGTCCCAGTCTCAAGTCTTTAGCAGACTCTAACAGGTTTTCTTCTAAAATTGCCCTGTATTTGGCTCCATCCATCTTCCCATCTTCCCATCCCATGTTTCACGGTGGGGATGGTGTGTTTAGAGTGGTGTGCAGTGTTAGTTTTCTACACACATAGTGTTTTGGTTTTAGGCTCCATCCATCTTCTCATCACTTCTGACCAGCTTCCCTGTCCCTGCTTAAGAAAAGCATTCCCACAACATGATGCTAACATCACAATGTTTCATGGTGGGGATGGCGTGTTCAGGGTGATGTACAGTGTTCATTTTCCGCCACACATAGCATTTTGCTTTTAGGCCAAAAAGTTTGATTTTGGTCTCATCTGACCAGAGCACCTTCTTCTACATGTTTGCGGTGTCCTCCACATGGCTCTCACAAACTGCAAACAAGAATTCTTATGGCTTTCTTTCAACAATGGCTTTCTTCTTGCCACTCTTCAATAAAGGGCAGATTTGTGGAGTGCACGACTAATAGTTGTCCTGTGGACAGATTCTCCCACCTGAGCTGTGGATCTCTGCAGCTCCTCCAGAGTTACCATGGGCTTCTTGGCTGCTTCTCTGATTAGTGCTCTTCTTTCCCAGCCTGTCAGTTTAGGTGGACGGTCATGTCTTGGTAGGTTTGCAGCTGTGCCATACTCTTTCCCTTTTCGGATGATGCATTGAACAGTGCTCCATGAGATGTTCAAAACTTTCTATTTTTTTTTATAACCTAACCCTGCTTTAAACTTCTCCACAACTTTATCCCTGACCTGTCTGGTGTGTTCCTTGGCCTTCATGATGTTTTGTTCACTAAGGTTCTCTAATAAACCTGTATTCGTACTGAGATTAAATGACACACAGGTGGACTTTATTTACTAATTAGGAGACTTCTGAAGGCAATTGGTTCCACTAGATTTTAGTTGGGGGTTTCAGAGTAAAGGAGGTTGAATGCAAATGCACACCACAATTTTCACATATTTATTTGTAAAACATTTGGAAAACAATTTATCATTTTCCTTCCACTTCGCAATTACGTGCCGCTTTGTGTTGGTCTATCACATAAATTCCCAATAAATTACATTAACGTTTTCGGCTGTAACATGACAAAATGTGGAAAATTTCAAGGAGTATGAATATTTTTTCAAGGCACTGTACACCGTACGGACAAGTAGTTTTACACTGATCGCTCCACTGATCCCCGCTTTGCAGGCGGATGACAGGTCCTGTCTGCTCCGCTGTGCAGAGCGGTTACGTACACAGTCCCGCTCTCCTCTTTGGGGAAATCGGATGTAAACAGACTGCCTGTCCTTTTTCATCCTATCTGATCTGCCAGACATGTGTCTGAGACTGGAAATTCCGATCAGGTCTGCCAGAAAAACTGACAGGCAGACCTGATCGGAAAGCCCGTGTGAAAGAGCCCTAACATGTTCCACTCTAAAAACTGATGGAACATGTAACATGTTCCTGAAGGTGAAATGTTAGACATGTTTACAATGAAAGCATTTGTTTTTTTTTTCAATTCGGATACATTCGTTAAGTTAATTATTTTGTTTTGTCATATCTGTTATGTTAGAATAGTTCATTTTTGAAATTTGTTTCTTATATTTGGATTTGTTTGTATATTCGCTGTTCTGAATCAATATGCCTTTTTTGGAAGTTATTTTGAAAGCTTGGCTATATTTGTTTTAATGTGGGCTCTTTCACACTTGCGTTAATGCGCTTTTAGGCTGCTTTAAGACTTAATGTGGCTATAGCGTTAATGAGCATTTAGGATGTGTTGTATAGGCATTCATGTTGCATCAGGCAACATTTCTCAAACGCCCTGTATTGTGTTGTTTTTTTTTTTTAAAGGCTAGAATGGGAAAAAAATCACTTTTGACACTTTACAACAGTACCGTAAACGCATTGTAAACACCATGGGTGTGTTTACAGTGCACTTAAGGTGCAGTTGTGGTGTTTTTCAATATAAGTTAGTGGAGGCTGTGGAAAAGCATCAACGTTTGCTAAACTCTGCAGGCAGCATTATTTTTGCCTCGCAGCAATGCTAATGCTGTAGCGTGAGCACCACCATCCATTGCCCATTGTAACAAGTTTGAGTGCCATTGATAGACGCTCGGGAAGTGTTAAAAAACAACTCAACTGCCTATTTACATGCTTGTGTGAAAGAGCACAAAATGTGTTACTTTGGGAGATTACTTATGCACTCTAATGCCACGTACACATGAGCGGAATTTCCGTTGGAAAAATCTTGGATGGTTTTTCCGACGGAATTCCGCTCAAGCTTGGCTTGCATACACACGGTCACACAAAAGTGACGTACAACACTATGAAGAGCCGAGAAAATGCTTCCGAGCATGCATCGAATTGTTTCCGAGCATGCGTAGGAATTTTGCGTGGCGGAATTGGTACAGATGATCAGAATTTTCGATCGGAACTTTTTCCGACTGAAAAATTGAGAACATGCTCTCAATCTTTTGCTGGCTGGAATTGCTCCAGCAAAAGTCTGATGGAGCATACACACAGTCACATTTTCTGACCAAAAGCTCTCATCTGTCTTTTGCTGGCCGAATTTCCGATCGTGTGTACAGGGCATGAGTCATCCCTGCTAGTCCAACCCACAAGGGCAAATGGAATGAGCTGACTGGACGATATTGATGCATGCATCTAAAAGTAACAAATAGAACAAAATTTATTTTGGATTCATTCATTATGGTTCAGAGATCCTGATGGATCCACCTCCATCCAACCCAAACACAATAAGTAGGTAATCACCTTATTTCACTTTTATACCTTACTGTATTTATTGCAATATGTTTTAAATATATATGTGCATTTTTTATTATAATAAAAATGTTAATGCAAAATAAAAACAAAATGGATCAATTTGGATCATTCGTTATGTTGTTGCGTTATTTCGGATGCTTCAAACATTACCAAAAGGCCCAAACTATTCTATCCTGTCATCCGAATGAAACAAATGAATGAATTAACTGCTTTTGTTATAATTTATTTCAGATTCTGCTATTGTAATTGATAATGAAAACAATCATGTATGTCTACTTAATATTCGGAGCGTTATGTGGCCCCATTCAACCACCTGCACCTTCCTATTGGAAGGCTCTATGGGGTTGATTTACTAAAACGGGAGCATGCAAAATGTGGTGCAGCTCTGCATAGAAAGCAATCAGCTTCCAGGGTTTTTTTGTCAAAGCTTAATTGAACAAGCCAAAGTTAGAAGCTGATTGGCTACCAGATTTTGCACTCTCCGGTTTTAGTAAATCAACCCCTAAGTGTCCCTCTTGGACAGATTATGTCCTGTCCTGTCTTGTCCACCATCTGTCGCAAGTACGGGGAAGTATAGGCGTTCTTCTGAAAGAGGAAACTTTATAAACAATAAAAAATAAGTTTTTATTGCTGTGTGTCTCTAGAATAATTACACCCAATCTGTATAACTCTAATCTCTTGTACAACAACATTCAAACTTGGAGTAGGAGGGCCAGCAGTATCAGCTCATCAGGCTCTATACGAGAAACATCATCCATGTGATGCTGCTTCTTTATTCTCCACTGAGCTGACTGGGGGCAGGGAAATGACTGCACTGTAATCCTTAACTGAAGTCCAAAAAGTGGTGTCATCTTTTTCCTCCTCCCTCAGATGGACATAATTGTACGTCCTTGGGTTGAAGTGGCTTTATCGGGCCCATGGCTGCATCTGCAGTCATGACCCCAGTATCCATACCTCCCAACTTTTTGAGATGGGAACTAGGGACACCTATTAGCAAAAGTATGTAGGCGTAGGACCAACCCCCTGTCATGCCCCTTTAACCGTTTCACTGCCAAGTCCGTAGGTCGTACGAACCTACAGAAGTGCCCGCAGGTGGCCAAGTCAGTATGGCATATAGACTTCTTTTCTCCCTCTCCTATAAGACTCTGCTGAACAATTCTATAACTCTGATCAGCCCATTACAACCCGCTGATCAGAGTTACTAACTCCTAATGTAACCGCCCCCCCACCCATGCCGCCACTTCCCTGTCCCCTGCCTCTCCACCCCCACTGCCCCCCTACTCTCCCCTCCTATTCCCTTCACCTCCCTTCTTACCCTCCAGCACTAATTACCACCCTCCACTCAATCTGACCCCCCTCCAAACCTGCTCCCTGCAGCCACCATCATTAGCCAGCATGCCTCCTCTTCCACTCCTGCCGGCTTCAGGTGCTGCATGGTGCTTGGGGGGGGTACAGATGTGTCCCACCCACCAGTCAGATCACCCCCCAACTGCCCCAGACTCCCGATACATGGCCGCTCTGAGCTGCATCTCTCCTTCCCCTTCCTCGCCTGCAGCTTCTCCCTGCACAGATCTCTGTGATCTGTCAGGCTGGGGATTGCGGCGAGTGGCAAGGGGGGGAGGGGAAGCTGTGCAGGTGTGGGTGAAGTTGGGGCTTGGGGGGCTATCGGAGACCTCAGCTTCTCCTCCCGGCCAACTCGATCCACCCGGATTAGCCAGGAGGAGAAGCCGGAAGACGATAGTGAATATTAATTTTCTATTGTCACAGGTGGGAGGGTTTCAATGTGCAATGCTCAGGCTCTAATCATGTGACTTGAAAAAAAAAACTCATACAAACGTATGAGTCCGGCGCCCTGCAGGGGAGTGGCGCCCCAGCACCCCTAATGGACTGGCTGCTCCTGGTCAGACCCCTTTCACATGGAGTGTACTCTGTCAAGCAGATCCACCTGCTCAGCGGGGGATCTGTCTGCTGATCCCCGTTGAGCAGGCAGATGACAGATGCAGAGCGGACACGGACACAGCCCACTGTTCTCTATGGGGACGGTCGGATGGAAACGGACTGCCTGTCCATTTCCATTGGATGCCATCCGACCCTATCTGCTAGATGGATGGGGAAATCCCCATCCGTCTGTTTTTAGAGGACTGTATTGGATGCAGGTGGGTGTAAACGGACACATATCCATTTATATCAGCCTCTCCATAGAGAACAATGGGTGGTCCGATTGGGCCCGCCTGAAATACGGACAGGCAGACCCGATCGGTGTGCTTGTGTGAAAGGGGCCTAAGGCCTTGTTCACACAGGGCATACACAGCGTACCTTTACAGGGATGCACAGGTGTTCCGTGCATCTCTGTGCAGGCCGTCCCATTGACGTCATTTGGGTTGTAGCACCTGCATGAACAAAGCCGTTGCTCCCAATTTTACATCCATGTAGGTCCACATGCATGTCCCTGAGCTCACACTGTCTGCTTTTGGGGACATGTACCCACGCCCCCAAGGATGTCAGATTGGGAACAGCAGCTATGCCTGTGCAGCCGTTGCATCCCAATTGACTTAGTAAATGGGACTGCCTGTACGGGGATGCATGGAACACCTGTGTATCCCTGTACAGTTAAACATGGCCCTCCATAGGCGTACACTTTAGTATGCCACATGTGAACGATGCTTTAGTACTAATTTAGTGGGTATTTTGTAAGTTACATTGTGTTTATGTGCAATATTAATGATTTTAGTGTATTTTTAGTGAAAATAGCAATATGATGAACATGTGCGCAATTATTGCAGGGCCCAAAAAGTCAGTAGCACTTTTTTTCATTCTACAGGTCATGTCTACAGGTCTTTTAGAAAATGTCTAGTTTGATGGGCCTTTTCCAATTATGAAAGCTGTAAGTGAAAAATGAAAACCTCCAGATTTTTGGAAAATTTTGGGGTATGTTCGATTTTCACCATTTTGCAAAAAGGCTCCATTTAAAATTTACAAATATTTGTTATTTATTAACTCCATACAGGTTAAGCTTTTATATTTACTAGGGATTTAGCAGGAATTTTGTAAAATTAGTTGTGTTTTTATTTACTAATAATGGTTTTACTGTATTTTTTTGCGAATATGTTGATTTGATAAACATTTGCACAAATACCGCAGGGTCTAAAAAATTAGTAGCACCTTCTTTTTATTTTAGCGATCATATGCTTTCAGAAAATATATAGTTTTCGGGGTCTTTCAGCAATTCTGAAAGTTATAAGGTAAAAATGAAAACTTTCAGATTTTTAGAGAAATTTGCATATTTACATTTTTGCGTATGTTCGATTTTCACCATTTTGCAGAAAATTTTAAAAGTTACAAATATTTGTTATTTATTAACTCAATACACTTTAAGCTTTTATATTTAGTAGGAATTTTGTAAAATTTGCTGTGTTTTTATCTGCTAATAATGGTTTTAGTGTATTTTTATAATATATTGGTTTGATAAACATTTGCGCAAATACCGGGGGGTCTAAAAAATCAGCAGCACCTTTTTTTTATTCTACTGATCATGTGCTTTCAGAAAATAGCAGGGCCTGGCAGTGAAAGGGTTAAAGGTGAATTATACCCTCAAAAAAATAGTTAAACCCGCAAGTGCTTTTTTTACCACTACTATTTCTTTATATTGGCTTTTGAAATTTACAAATGTAGCAATTTTATATACAACTATATAGATCAGACCAAAATGAGGGATAAATGAGGAAGAAAGAGGGACAGAGGGACATTGTTCCAAATCAGGAACAGTCCCTCGAAATTAGGGACAGTTAGGAGGTATGCCAGTATCATTCTTTTCAGCTAGCGATGCTGAATAAAGTAAAAGCAATCAAAGAGTATAAATAGCTGCTGGATCACTTTTACATGCAATAAAAAGGGGTTTCACCCTCCCATCACATTCTGCTGCCTTTCCGTCTAATGTAAACAGGCCTTTACCAACCTGTGAAAGCATCTGATCAAACCAATCTCAGTGTGATAAGATGCTTTTGAGGGCAGAGGAGAGATCAGGGTTCTAATAGACCTCAGATCTCTCAGTAAAGATGGCCTGTCAAAAAAAAAAAATAGAGACAGTGTAAAAAAGATTTTTAAATAAAATAGGTTATAAAATTTTAAAAAATGTAAAGTGTTCCCATCCCCCCATGCTCATGTGCAAATGCACATGTAGGTCCAGCATGCATATGTGACCGGTGATTGACCCACATATGTGAGGCATTAACATGAACATCAGAGTGAGAGCAATAATTCTAGCACCAGACCTCCTGTGTAATTTGAAACTGGTAACTTATAATGGCTTTTAACCGCTTGCCAACTAGCCACCGTCATTATACTGCGGCAGGATGGCACGATCTCGCGAGCCGTCGTTGCTGTATGTCGGCTCCTTTAAGCGGGATAGCAAGCACGCACCCGCTGCACTGCGGGGGTGCCGATGCTTGTGACCGGCGGGGTCGAGATGACCGCCGGCCACGAACGATCACGGGCACAAGAGGCAGAACAGGGATGTGTGTGTGTTCTGAGAGGAGATGCAGATCATGAGTTCCTAATAGCTAGGAACCACGATCTCTCATCTCCTATAGTCGGTCCCCTCCCTCTACAGTTAGAACACACAGTCAGGGAACACAGTTAACTCCTTGATTGCCCCCTAGTGTTAACCCCTTCCCTGCCAGTGACATTTATACAGTAATCAGTGAATTTTTATAGCACTGATCGCTGTATAATTATCAATCGTCCCAAAAATGTGTCAAAAGTGTCTGATGTGTCCTCCATGTCGCAGTCATGATAAAAATCGCAGATCGCTGTCATTACTAGTAAAAAAAAAATTGCCATAAATCTATCCCCTATTTTGTAGACGCTATAACTTTTGCGCAAACCAATTAATATATGCTTATTGCGATTTTTATTACCAAAAATATATAGAAGAATACATATTGGGCCTAGACTGAGAAAAAAATTTGCTTTTTTTTTTTAAAATTGGGGGTATTTATTATAGCAAAAAGTACAAAATATTGTGTTTTTTTCAAAATTGATGCTTTTTTTTGTTTATAGAGCAAAAAACAGCAGAGATGATCAAATACCACAAAAAGAAAGCTCTATTTGTGGGAAAAAAAGGACGTCAGTTTTGTTTGGTACAGCGTCGCACGCGCAATTGTCAGTTAAAGCAGTGCAGTGCCGTATCGCAAAAAGTGCTTTTGTCATTGAGCAGCCAAATCTTCCGGGGCTGAAGTGATTAAAGCATCGCCTATGGTGAATTTTATATCCTAACAATTAGGTTATATTGTGTTTTTCTGCATTAAAAATCATTATGTGCATTTTTTAAACTTTGTATGTAAACTGTGTATTTAAGCTGTGGGCCAAAGTTATGCTTTACATGGAGATAGTAGAAGGGGAGGAAATTGTTATGTCACTCCATGTTTTAGTTTCAAGTGGAGAATTGTTTGGTTACGCATCGGTATAGTCAGGATCTTACCTCATAAAATGTCAGGTATGGTTTCTTCATATTTATCATGTGCATATTTCCAATAATTGGCAAAGTTGGAGGTCCTGGAGGATAATTTGGATGAACCTTCTTCTTCTGTCCATAGAAAATAATTGCCAGAAAAAAACAGGTAGCAATGGACAGGATAATTGTAGCTGGATCTGTTAGATACATGTCTGCAACAAAACCCATTGAGAAAAATAGAAATGAGAAACACATGCTGAAAAATACAAGAATATAACAGGAATAAAAGACTAATGTACCGCCCTCTAGTGTGTGCTAATAGAGATGTAGTGCAGGTCTGGCTCTGGGATAAACCTGAATCTGGGTCAGGGTTATTATTTGAGGCCAGAGCTGGATGACTCATACTGGCAGCTCTCTGGTGCCTCCCCCTGGTATGTGGAAATTTGGAGAACCTTCTAGAACTAGTGGGTGGAGGTGAGGAGGAGCTGCCTTGAATATTTCTGGCCTCTCAGCCAATCCCTGGGAGTGGGCTTGGCAGGAAACTGGGATAGCCCATAAATAGATATGAGCCATGCCAGCAGGGGAGTTTGATGGAAGATGAAGAATTAGTGCTGAGGGAGGTTGTCGGTGGCCATTGAGGGGCCCCTGCCGGGGAAGAGTTTTACCTCAGTCTGGCAGCTCAGGAAAGCTGGCCTGGAAAGATCCCACCACAGTAGGCAGATGGAGGGATTCATGCCGGAGAGACAGGGGGAAGGAGCAAGTAGAGACAGTGAGTAGATCAGCATGGTGCAGGGACCAGACAAGGGGTGAGACTGTCAGCTGTAACAGTGCTCTCTTGAAGAAAACAGATGCTATGGTCTAGAGGAACGTCCCTGCTCACATATATACTATACGCAGGTATTTGGCTCAGTTTCCAGCCATGGGTATGTGATTTGACGTATTATATGCTTCTACACACATTACCCAATTTGGAAACTTACTTATAGGCATTATCCCTTTCCCTACTTTTTTGTTTTTTCCTTCAGTGCTCTCTTGAAGACCTTGATATGCCAAGTCTTCATCCAACCTTGCCCTGGGAAATCTCCATGTGAGTGTGTCAGTCAGGCAGGACTGGTGCAGAGCGTCAGTTGGAAGGACTGGGAGGAAAACCAGTCAGGCATGGCTGAGCTCAACCCTTCCTTCGCAGAGCTCTGTGCTCAGCTGTCGGTTTATTGCCAGTACTATTCAATACACAGTGACTCACCTGGTCTTCATTTCCTGCTCGTCAGCTAGCCCTGCTGGCTATTTAAACTGCCTGGATCAGATCTCCTGTGTCTGTCTTCTGTGCCTGGTCAACATATCCGGATACTCGTTCCTGTGTTTTCCTTTTAAAGACTTTTGCCTGGTTGGCTTCCCTTCTGGATCCTGTTTACTGCCTCTACTACGCTGATCTCTGGATTCCTGTTTCACTGGCTTGTTCCGACTACCCGCTCTGGTTACCGAACCCTGGCTATGTTTTGACTACGTTTTCTCTGTTTGTACCATTTTACCATTTTATTAAAAAGTGTGATGTTTACTGTACTTCTGTCTCAGTCTGATTCATGGTTCCTGACAAGTATACCTCCAAAGACTTACACTTTTATGAGAGAGAGCCTGTGAAGGACTATGAATACTGTTATAAAGAAATAAACTTGTGCGCTACTATGTGTAATTTTGTTTTTAAAAAATATAAACCATCAATCTACAGTGATATATGAGATACATATATAATAAATGTATAGTGACCATGAATTAGCTGCAACCACTTGGTAGTGTACTCAAAAAAACTACGTAATCAAATGTAAAAGGAAGAAATAAGAGTGGTGTGCTTATTCAATAATGTGCCATGAATTAATATACCTAAAAAATGAACATGATAAGTATCCAAAAACATACCAATAAATAAATGTGAGTAAAAGTCTAACTAAAGCCCACTGGTAGGAGTTACTTCATATAGAAATAAGAATCTCATAGGAGTAACTTGATAGAATTAAAAACAGACAACACATAAATCCAAACATTGACTGTTATATTTATGAATTGGCCGCTCACCTCCAGAAATGACCCAAAGGTCAAACAAGACTTATCAGATAGTCAGATAAGAAATCCTGCTGATGCATCTGTAGAGACATCCAGGTCCCAAGCGAAGACAAAGAACTACTTCCAGATCTTGGTATCAAAACATCTTAGGAAACTCCATATGTAGAAAACAGTTCGCTCCAAGAAATGCAATATTGCCAATATAGTGCAATATTGCCAAAAAAAAAATGATATCAATACTGGAATGCACTTTTGCAGGTATGCTGGAGCCACACACCAGGCTGTAGTTATAGTTAGGAAATTAGGATCAATAATACCTTGCACTTGTGGATTGTCTACTTTTGCACTTTTATTAAGTAAAGTGTTGAAAACGTTGTTCTTGCCTGGTCTGAAGTAAATAAAGATGTTGTTTTCTAAGTAACCGGCACACACACAGTTAACCAATGTGTCTTAGCACATTAGGGTACGTAGGCAAGGTAGAATGGAGTAATGTGAAGACATAAGTAGTTGCCAAGAGTAACCAAAGTGTAACAAGCAGCCTATCAATAGCATATACCTTTTATAGGTGAAATGACCTCTATCTGCAAGGGAGATGTTGTCAGCACTCTGTAAGAGAAGTCTGGCTAACAGATGAGCACCTGCACACAAGCACGGGCACACCAGTGTGTGTAAAAAGGACTTGTATTGGCGTGCTCAGGCACCTGCCAATGCACGCGCACAGGTGCGCGCCAACGTGCGCGCACAGGTGCACACGTGCATGTCTGGGTTTATAGTTTATTTAAGCTGAACACTGACACATGAGCCTTGCTGAGTGGTCTTTCAGCTAGTACCTGTTACCTGAATCTGATCTGTTCCTGTGTTCCTGTGTTTGACCCGGATTGTATCTGAGATGCCTCTTTGACTTCTGCCTGCCTTCCTGTGACCCCAGCTTGTGTTTTGACCTTGTCCCTGCTTCATGCTCCTGTACCGCGCTGCCCGACTGTGTAACGAACCTGGCCTGTATCCCGTCTTTGATCCTGTCTCACGTTCCAGTAACCGCTCTGCTCGGCTGTTGATGATCTCCTGGCTTTTGTACCGACCACGACTCAGCCTGCTGTTCCAGCAACACGAAGTTTCAGTCCTCTGTGCCTGTCCGGTAATCTGCAGCTATCGGGCTCCTGCCAAGACCCATCCTGAGCCACCTGCTACATCGGCCCTTGTGCCACTCTGTGTCTTTCACTCCCTGTCATCTCTATCAGGGGTGCTAGACAGGAGGTGCAAGAGAAGCCCTCTCTACAGCTCAGTCTCCACCAGGTACATGACACACTCCTTCCACTAGTCTCCCATAGCAACAGGAGTGGATTGCACCACAAGGTGCCCCATCCTTTACAGAGGTACGGGGGTTGAAGAGGTTGAATTGCATGTGTTGAGCCCACACAGAGTGCACGGCGGGGCCCACTCCACTACTGGGGAGTAGTAGTGCAAAATGCTTTAGAGGTGAATGTGGACAGAGTTCCTCCTAAATGCAGATGTGGACAGTGTCCCTCCTAAATGCAGATTACAGAGAATGTGTACATTGCCACGGGGAATCAAGAGTTAACTGGAGAACAGTTGCAGTGCCAGTGTGCATGGTGTAGATTCATCTCTAAGTGTGGAAGCCCACCTTAAGGTTGAGTATTGTCCCATGGCATTGATAGAGATGGCACAAAGCAAAGTTTGGAGTAAAGAGACCCTATAACAAAATATCTACCATAGCCCAGCAGAACCTACTCTGGGGTAGGCCTCTCATGTGACCCTTGCTTGGCTACCAATGAGGAGGGAATTATGGAGGAGGTGTCTAAGAACCAACACCCTGCCCCTTACAAGTGCAGTAACCCAGCAGCCAATGAGCAGTCCATCAGGGTGTTCTGTATTGAAGGCAGATCAGTACATTTTTATTAGTTGCTATTGATTACCACACTTTGATCACACTGATTTTTTTTTTTTTACTTAGTCAGGTTCTAACACTGAAAATAAGTATTTTTTAGCAGTGAATGACTGATTCTTCTCACATTCATCCACTATCTGCTGTTCACCATAGATCTTAATGTTTTTAGTTACATTTAACTGGACTTGTCATACTTCTTCAGGTAAATTTAAGAATGAATAACCAATCATTTTCAACATTACAGAGCATGTCTAGTTGAATGTGACTACCGTATATACTCGTGTATAAGTCAAAATTTTCAGCCCCTTTTATGGGGCTGAAAGTGCCCCCCTTGACTTATACTCGAGTCAACGCCATCTGCCTACATGATCAGCGTGTCATGCAGGCAGACGGCGGCCAGTGTGTGCTATATAGCACTCGGCAGCGGCTCTCGGCTCCCACAGTTCAAAAGCCACGCCTCCTCGTCTGTGATAGGCAGTCAGTGTACAGCCTATCACAGACATTCTCTCATCCTCGTCTGTGGTATGAGGATGAGAGAATGTCCGTGATAGGCTGACCGCTGACTGCTGGGAAATGGAGTTTTCTGCCTATCATGGACGACGAGGAGGCGCAACTTTTGAACAGTGAATGACCGTCGAATAGGAATAGCACACGCTGATCGGTGCAGAGCAGCACACAGAGGCATGCACAGGACACAGGTAGGATGCACACAGACACATGCACACAGACACATACACAGGACCATATACACATGACACATACACAGGACACAGGTACATATACACATGACACATGCACATATACACATGACACAGGTACAGGACACATGCACATATACACAGGACACAGGTAGAGGACACATGCACATATACACAGGACACAGGTACATGACACATGCACATATACACAGGATACAGGTACGGGACACATGACACATGCATATATACACAGGACACAGGTACGGGACACATGACACATGCACATATACACAGGTACATGACACATGCACATATACACAGGACACAGGTACGGGACACATGACACATGCATATATACACAGGACACAGGTACATGACACATGCACATATACACAGGACACAGGTACGGGACACATGACACATGCGTATATACACATGACACAGGTACAGGACACATGCACATATACACAGGACACAGGTACTTGACACATGCACATATACACAGACACAGGTACGGGACACATGACACATGCATATATACACAGGACACAGGTACGGGACACATGACACATGCACATATACACAGGACACAGGTACGGGACACATGACACATGCATATATACACAGGACACAGGTATGGGACACATGACACATGCACATATACACAGGACACAGGCACACGACACATGCACATATACACAGGACACATGACATGTGCACATATACACAGGACACAGGTACATGACACATGCACATATACACAGGACACATGACACATGCACAGGACACATGCACAGGACACAGGGAGGTATACAGCTGCAGATGGGCATTGTTGACCCTCTTTTTCCACTTACAGTAGCTGCTGCATTTCTCACCCTCGTCTTATACTCGGGTCAATAATTTTTTTCCCATTTTTTGGTGGTAAATTAGGGCCTCTACTTATACTCGGATCGACTTATACTCGAGTATATATGGTAACTATGAGACATTGCAAACACACAGTTATAAAACACATTACCACCTGTACATTTGCTGGATGGGGGTCACTGCTATTTACAATGGATCTGAATATCCTATTCTTTAGAAGGATTTTCCCATTGATTCCTCTAGACTGAGGAACCTCACTATTTCACATATTTAGCAGACATGCTGCAATTGAGGATTTTAAGGACAGATATTGTATCGTGCTAAAATTTGAACATGGTTAAACTATAACTAAAGGCTAAACATTTTTTTTGTGTTGGATAGAGTGGAGAGGGATTAGAACACGTGTCAGGTTTTTATTTCCATCTGTGGTCCAGCTAGGGGAATTAAACCTTTTTATTTGTTCTATTTATCACTAAAAGTGAAAATAAAAGAACATTTTAAGTTTTGGGATGTCACCAAAACAGGAATACAGGGGAAATATTCCCATGGAGACACTAGTTCTGGTGACAACCAGGGATTCTCTTAATTTTGGAGGGATTCTCACTTCTTGTTCTGGCTATGGGACAGGAAATCTCCACAATGGGACCACAGATGGTAATAAAAAAAAAAAAATGTCAGAGGTTATATCCTCCCTTACTCTATCCAAAAAGAAAAAAAAAAAAGTTTGCCTTTAGTTCTACTCAAATACCAGTAATGACAGTATGCAGTACATAAACTCCTTTTTTTTAATTTCACAAGCCTATCTATATTTATATCAAGTGTTATGAGTAGTGTTGCACAGACTCACAATAGTAAATAACTCCCCTGATGAAGTCACGTGACATGACGTAACATTATTATTATTATTATTATTATTATTATTATCTACGCTGATGACACCCAAATCTATTTCTCTACCCCTCAGCTCACTCCCTCTGTCTCCTCACGTATCAGTAATTTACTCTCAGATATATCAGTCTGGATGTCTCACCATTTCCTTAAACTCAATCTAGCCAAAACCGAACTTCTAATTTTCCCTCCCCCCTATGCCTCTTCCCCTGATCTCTCTGTCAAAATCGATGGCACAACTATAAGCCCATCCCCACATCTCAAGGTTCTAGGTGTAGTCCTAGACTCTGAACTCTCCTTCAAGCAACACATCCAATCACTGTCCAAATCCTGCCGCCTCAACCTCCGCAACATCTCCAAAATACGCCCCTTTCTAACCAATGACACAACAAAGCTCTTAATTCACTCGCTGGTCATCTCTCGCCTTGACTACTGCAACTCCCTTCTCATTGGCTTACCTCTACATAGTCTATCACCTCTTCAAACCATTATGAATGCCGCTGCCAGACTCATCCACCTTACCAGTCGCTCTGTGTCTGCCACTCCTCTATGTCAATCCCTCCACTGGCTTCCGCTCGGCCAAAGAATTAAATTCAAAATTCTAACAACTACGTACAAAGCCATCCACAATTTCGCCCCCAGCTACATCACTTGCTTAGTCTCTAAATACCAACCTACTCGCTTTCTTCGTTCCTCTCAAGACCTCCTGCTCTCTAGCTCCCTTGTCACCTCCTCCCATGCTCGCCTCCAGGCCTTTTCCAAAGCCTCTCCAATCCTATGGAACTCCTTACCCCAATCTGTCCGCTTATCTCCTACTTTATTAGCTTTCAGAAGATCCCTGAAAACCCTTCTCTTCAGAGAAGCCTATCCTACCCACACCTAACAACTGTACTTTTTTTTTTTTTCCCATCAGCTCATCCCCCACAGTTATTACCTTTTTGTCTCCACTTGACCCTCCCTTCTAGATTGTAAGCTCTAACGAGCAGGGCCCTCTGATCCCTCCTGTATTGATTTGTATTGTAAGTGTACTGTCTGCCCCATGTTGTAAAGCGCTGCGCAAACTGTTGGCGCTATATAAATCCTGTATAATAATAATAATAATAATAGTGTTGCACAGACTCACAATAGTAAATAACTCCCCTGATGAAGTCACGTGACATGACGTAACATGTAGGGCTTCCTGGACCGGAAGTGATGTCGGAGATCGTCATTTGCTGTGTATATTGATTATACAAAGGTGTTTTTTAATTGTTTTTGATTTATGAGTTATTCTAGCCATTAAATTGTTACCATTTTAAATACTACACTATGGGAGGCTATTTTTCTTTGTTTTAACAGGCGAATGAGCGCAATTGTCGGTGCCTTAAATGGACCAGCACCATAGATGGAATAAAGCCTATTCAGGAGGACTAGGATAAGGCTGATCCGAGGGACACAGTACCACCTATGGAATTTTAATCATGTTGCTTGATTACGTATTAAGGTGACAGTTCTGTGAGCATAGAGCTGTTATAAGGAGGTGGAAGTACACCATATGATTTAATACTGCACACAGATTAATTCCTTTTAAGAAAGTGGACTCTTTACACACATCACTGTTGAAGATGAGTTAATCACCCACTATACGTTTTTTGTATAATAATGTTTTATGCACTATATCTAGGTTTCACTTCATTGATTTCTATAAAAACTATATTAACAAAAGTATTAGGATGCCTGCCTTTACACACACATGAACTTTAATGGCATTCCAGTCTTAGTCTGTAGGGTTCAATATTGATTTGGCCCACCCTTTTGCAGCTATAACAGCTTCAACCCTTCTGTGAAGGCTGTCCACAAGGTTTAGGAGTGTGTCTATCGGAATGTTTGACCATTCTTCCAGAAGCGCATTTGTGAGGTCGGGCACTGATGTTGGACAAGAAGGTCTGGTTCACAGTCTCCGCGCTAATTCATTCAAAAGGTGTTCTACTGGGTTAAGGTCACAACTCTGTGCAGGCCAGTCAAGTTCCTCCACCCCAAACTTGCTTATCCATGTTTTAATGGACTATAGGGGAGGGAGATGCCGCTCTAGAAAGGGTGTCTGGAAATGTAGCTCTCCGCAGAATGGGAACAGCAAGTGCAGGCTAAGCATAGGCAATTGGATGAGGAAAAAGTTCTGGACAGCCACACTCAAAGTCAATGCTTTTATTTAAAAAAAAAAAGGTAATAATCCAAGAAATCAAGAAATACAAGCCACAACAAATAACGGAATACAGGACCTGATGCTTTTCACACTTTCAAAAGTGCTTATTCATAGCTGCTAGTTATGCTTCATAGCTATGAATAAGCACTTTAGAAAGTGTGAAATACGTCAGCTCCTGTATTCCATTGTTTGTGGCTTGTATTTCTTGGATTATTACCTTTTTTTTTTTAATAAAGGCATTGACTGTGTGCGGCTGTCCAGAACTTTTTCCTCATCCAATGGGTCAACTCATCACTGAACCCTATGAACTAAGACTGGGATGCCATTAAAGTTCATGTGTGTTTCAAAGCAGACGTCCCAATACTTTTGACAATATAGTGTATATTCCTTTGACTAATTGAATGCTGAAATGTAACATACTATTATAATGACTTCAATCTTCTCAAAACATTTCTGTTTGCCATTAAAGTTCATGCACGTGTAAAGGCAGGCGCCCCAAAACTTTTAGTATAGTGTATATATTTTTTGTCACAAATAAGTTTCTACACTATTGATCACGTTTGAAGAGCACTAGTGAATAGTTCTTTACTATTGTGAGTCTGTGTAACACATTTAGATATTGTAGGCACTATTTCACACACAGGTGGCGCA